>NC_057801.1:819533813-819561891 GCF_018294505.1 Triticum aestivum | reverse complement strand
AACTAGTAATGGCGCACCACACCCACGGTGCGCCATTACTAGTTTTGAAAAAAATATATAAAAAAATTTAAAATTTTGTTTGAACTTCTTTTGAAAAAAACTTAGTAATGGCGCACTGTTCACTGATGCGCCATTACTAACAAAATTTTTATAATTTTTTTTTACTTTTTTTTCGAAACTTCTAATGGCGCACGGTGGCTGTGGTACGCCATTACTATTAGTAATGGCGCACCACTCCCACGGTGCGCCATTAGTTGTTTTGAAAAAATTAAAAAACAATTTTTTTTACTAATGGCGCACCGTGTGATGTGGTGCGCCATTAGTATTTGCACACTAATGGCGCACCAACACATGGTGCGCCATTAGTATTTAGTAATGGCGCACCACCTGTACAGTGCGTCATTAGTGTCCATCCCATATATAGCCCTTTTCCTAGTAGTGAAAGATACAGCTGAGGCACGGGAGGACCTGCAACGTTTGCACGAAAAAGACGGCATACCTCCAAAGCAGTATGAAGGTCCTGCCAGCTACACTCTTATCAAAGAAGAGAAGGAAATCTTCTTTGAATATTTGCTTAGTATGAAGGTCCCAACTGACTTCTCATCGAATATAAAGGGAATATTAAATATGCTAGAGAAAAAGTTCCAGAACCTAAAGTCTCATGACAGCCACGTGATTATGTGAAGACATACCCATATGATTTTTATATGCAGGTCTATAGGCCCACAATGCATCATCAAGTTTCTTTGACCAATTCTTTCTAGATTTATTAACAGTCTTTTGCAAAATTAATTTGATCTCTCTATTACTCAATTCTACTTACCACTAGACTGTGGGTGGTACGGAGATGCAATTTTATGATTATCATCATACTTAGCAAGCATCTATTCTATACCTACTAATAAAGCAAGGTAGGTTTCTCCAATTTTTTCATTCGTTCACCACCGCAAATATTTTTTTATTCGAGGTGGGACTAAATTTTGTGCTCTATCTGCTAGAAAAGAAAACAGAGTTTCATCCTAAATTTCGTACGTGGGCCCGCACGCACTAAGGCCCAGAGAAGCCACACATTTATATCCTGCCCACGCAGCTGGGAAACCTTATTTTTCGCACGGGGCGGCATATAGTTGGTTCTGTGCATCAGTTGCCCTACGTTGGGCCGGCCCATTTTCTATTTTTCTGTGTTTTTTTTCTACTTTTATTTTATTGTTTTCCATTCCAATTTATTTTTTCCTTTTTCCAATAAATTTATAATTTATATTTTTTTAATACTTTCGCTTTTTTGGCAAAGTTTTGATAAATCTTCAGAATTTGAAATTTTGTGCACATTTTCAAAAATATAGGGAACTTTCAATTTTTATTCTCGTTCCAAATTTGGTTGAAATACAAAAAATGTTCGCATTTCTTCAAAAACAAAACCAAGTTTTCTCGAGAATTATAAAATAAATTGCATTTCTGAAAATAGCAGAAATTCAGAAAATATGTCTTTTTATTGAATAGTTCACAATTAAAAACACATTTTGAAAATGGTTTTGAATGTTTAAAACAAGTTACCATTTTCAATTATTTCTATACCTACTAAAAAAGTAAGGTGTGTTTCTTCTATTTTTCATCCGTTTACCACCGAAAATATTTTTTACATTCAAGATGGTACTAAATTTTTGTGGTCCATCTGCTAGAAAAGAAAAAGGATGAGTATTATCCAGAATTTTGTACGTGGGCCCACACGCGCTAAGGCCTAGAGAAGCCTCCCATTTATATCCTGCCCACACAGCTGAGAAACCTTGTTTGTCGCACAGTATGGCATATAGCTGGAGCTGCGCATCGTGCGACAATATTGGGCCGGCCCATTAACATTTTTTCTCTTTTTTTCTACTTTTATTTTTCTTCTTACCCTTCCAATTTATTTTTTCCTTTTTTCCATAATTTGTTTTTAGAATTTCCTTTCCTGTACAATTGTTTTCTGAAATGTTCAGAATTTCAGATTTTTCCCATTTTCAAAAATATTTGGAACTTCAAATTTTATTCTCATTCTAATTTTGTTCCAAATTCAAAAAATGTTCGCATTTCTTCAAAAAAATGTCCAAATATTTTCGAGAATTATAAAATAAATTGCATTTTTTAAAATAACAGAAATACGAAAAATATTCCTTTTTATTGAAATGTTCACAAATTCAAAATATTGTTCGTCATTAAAAACACACTTTTGAAAAAGGTTTTGAATGTTCTTAAGAAGTTTTAATTTTTAAAAATTGGTCACAAATTCAAAAAATGTTTGTATCTCCGCCTTAAAACTGGTTTCAGTTTTCAAAAAATATTTTTGAATTTCAAAAAATCTTCCTATTTCAAATTTTGTTTGCCTTTTTCCATGAAATTAACGATTTTTTTAAAATAAGATTCTCACATTTTTATTAAAAAATCAGGAGGTCACCACAACCTCGACAAGGAGGCGGACCTGTAGGAAAAAAATGCACGAGTTGTGTAGTGGCTGCCACTCCGATCAACCCCACTACTATAAAAATCTCACGGGCCAAAAATGACTCGTGGGAACACTATAACTCTCCGCTCTGTTGCCCCAATGTTGTGGAGAACGTTTTGATGGACACATCAATTATCTCTCCCGATACTTCTCATGAAAAAATCTCTCCCGTTGCAACGCACGGGCATATGTGCTAGTATATATATAAAAAGTGCTTTACAGGCTAACCAGAAAAAGATAAATAGGCTAGAAAGTTGCACAATAATTAGAAATATCTGGCCTTTAATTATGTAAATCAGATAATCATAGCCATCGGATTTACTTTAAAGGTAATCATCTCAAAATTACCCACCATTGCCATTACGTAGAATATGTCTTGACTTAAAACGCAAAATTGTTCCCTCAAAAAACACAAAATTGACCGATCGGATCTAACTCATACGACAACACACACGTCTCCAGGATTCGTCTATGCATTCGTAAAAACAAAGAACAGAAAAGAAAAAAAAGGGCCATGTCATAGATTAGTTTTTCCATTACTTGAGTCCATCAACGAAACAAGACAAAAAATAGGGCTATAGAGTCCTGCCGATGCCATGCATTAAAGTTTCCCCTGCCCATTTGATTTGTCTAGCTAGAAAGAGATTATACTTCACAAAAGTCTATTAGCCTCCACGATTCAGGAACGAACATAAGTTTTTTTTTCTCGAATATGCACGAGTGTGCATATCATTCATTAAAGAAGGGAGGGGGAAAGAGCCCCGAATCCACGAGTCCACAATTACACGATTATTTACATGCGGACTTCGTCCGACACCACCCCAAAATTGCAAAGAACTACTCGCTACTGTCCCGCTCTACCTGCTCTACTTCGAAGCCTACCATGTCACCTTTGAACATTCCGGCCTTTGCCCATAATCTACCTTCATCCTGGATGCGCTGAATGGTTCGCGGGACGGACGGCCTCTCTCCATTAAAGACCACATTATTCCTTTGTTTTCAGATCATCCACATCCCAAGAAGGCATTTGGCTTTATGTGCACGTCTACTGGTTGAGTTCCCGTCCTGCCTCATCGCTCATTGTTGTATATGCTCGTTTTGCCTCGGTTCCAGGTCCACCCTCCTTGTTAGTCGGCCCATGCTCGACCAAATCTGCCTTGCGAATACACAAACATAAGTAAAAAATGGACGACCTAGCATGTGTGCATGCCGCAGCCGCAGAGTTTGCCTCGCTGCCCTCGGCTGATCATCTGAACTTCTCGCCATGTGTATGCACTTCAATGACTATGGTTTTGCAGCCCCTTCACCACCGAGCTCAGCTGATCATCCGAACCTCCGCCATGCACGCACAAATTCCGTCACGACCTGTACTAGAACTGACTAGGAAAAATCAGTGCCTCACGGTTGTAGATCCCACAGCCGCTTGATTGGCTTTTAATCTCAAAGAATGACCAGCGAGATCTTGCTCTTGATTAGTTTTACCTGTACGTACTATATATATTTACTTTAATTCCTTGGTCCTTCAAATTGTTAGCCCCGTTGAGATTAATGGGTTGGTCTCAGCGGAACTGGCTTGAAGGCCGTGCATGAATTAGCTAGCGGCTAGCTTCATCTGTTTTCTTAATCTTGAGATTAAAATCCACGTGTGCGTTTCAGGCGGCCATGAATCAATTACATAGAGGCTAGCTGGCCACATACTATTACATATTCACGGTTAGCTTCATCTGTTGCGCGCACGTCTGTCCGGTGAGCTGAAGTAATGAGCAGAAGGCAGCTGGGTACGTATGTAGTCTCAGCGTTACGATTTCGAGAGTGCAAGTTGGCGTAGGTTTCCGGCCGGCCGTGAATCAATTAGATAGCGTATCCAGCTTTTGCACATGTGGAATAAATTAATTTTATTGCCTGCTATGTACGTGCATGCATGTTGAGGCCAGCTCCATCCTTCGATCCATAGTGTGCGTCGAGAGTTCATCAACGTACTTCAAACAGTTAATCTCAACAGATTAGCAATTTTTTTGCTATTGGTGGGCAGCAAAGATAATGAGAAGTAGAACCATTGAAAGAGGAATACTGCCAGAACTTGGTTGGAGGTGTGGAGGTGCAAAGGAGAAAAGGCCAAGGATGACTAATTATTCTCTAGGGTAAAAGAATGATATCAAGAAAATAAGTGGTCACATTTTTCCTCCTTTGGATGATAAACATAGATCCGAGCATTACAAAAGAAAGGCTTCAACCACATTATAGGTATACATATATATCCTACATGTTCTCTTTATAAGTGTTAAGACTGGTAATGGAGTCGTGTAGTTTTTAAGCCACCAAAATTAGCATGAGTGTAAATTTGATTTAATCAAGTTCTCCTTTTAGTTCAAAGATCGAAGCATAGTGAATGTTATTTCTTGAGTATGCTACTCAACAAAACTTGGTCAATCGTAACTCTAATGGGAGTACATATGAATGAAAAATTAGTTGGCTGCTCTTCTCTAAATATTTCTTTTATGGACATGTGGTGGTTGATGATTTTGTAGAAACATCTCTACCTGCAAAGCTACAACAAGATTTACTGACAGAACAAAGAACTTATCACGTATGCAAGAGAATCAAATGCCTCAGATCTCCAGTTAGAGTTACACACGTGTACTAGGAATAGATCACTTGAATTGTGTGATTTGCATCAAGACATCAGGAACAACGACTACAACGAGTGCACCGATTTATACTGTACGTCAACAAACCGTTGGCGCATGATGCAGACTATGAGCCCACGAGGTCATTGTGAGCAAGGTCATTGTAAATGAAAGGTATGTACAACCTGTCACTACCAATTGCATGTCTTTTATCTAAAAATGAGCATATATACCTGTGTGTCATACCATGTTATATTCTTCAATAGAGATTTAATCAATTATATGCTGTACATAGACATAGTTCAACCAGCTGCCTAGAGAGAAGATGAAGATGCGATGGACATCTACAATGCTGAGCAAGGTGCCAAACTCTCCCAGATCCATTAGAGGTCTTTGGCAGCCACCACGGAGCGCCTTGACAGGCTCTAAGAGCGGGAGAACTTATAGCACCACTTGACTGGCAGATCATAAACCATATAAGGTTCGATTGTATGAAAACACATACATTCTTCTCAATCATGTATGTGTAGGCCAATGCATTTTCAATATGAGAAAACATCAATGATTCATCACATGCAACTTCAATTCTGTAAAATCTTCATATACTTGAATAATCCAACTTTGCAAGTAGCTACAAACTATACTCACTATTCAATATTATCATATCGAATGAAGATTAAACAAAGAGATACGGTCAGCCATATGGCTGAGATCTCAAGTAACTATCAAGATGCATGCATATATGAAAATGGTTAGATATACAATCTAACATTATACAATAGTACAAAGTTGTTTAATCATGCATCGTTCGTAGGAGCTACGTGTAAGTTAAACCTCCTAAATATATGTGTTATAAAAGAAGAACTGGCCCTATGGAGAGGTCCAACCAAAGGTATATCAGAAAGCAAGAGTGTCTACTGATAAGTTAATAGAATAACCGTAAAACACTGATAAAAAAAGCAGATGAGTCTTCATCCTGCATATGTAAAGTGGTATTTTATTGTATTTAGCATTGTCTATCTCATCTTATATAGTAGATGAAACAACAACTGGACATGGAAAATTAAATAGAAATAATTTGTGCACTATTGCAAGATAATTTCTTTATAGATATTCTCTATACGTAAGCTTAGTGGAGTGTTTTCAAGTTTTAATTTCCCGTATGGATCCCTTCCATATTGTTCATCATATAATGTTGTTTTGTTCTATACTTGGTAAAACAGAGAAATTATATTCAAAATAGGAGGAAGTATATTATAATTTTGTTGACATAGCATTCTCACAATAATAGTGTAAAATTAAAGATGCAAAACAAGTAGGAAACTAATTCCTGCATAATATATATATTTATATATCAATGGGAGTGTCGGTGTCAAAACCGGCGGATCTCGGATAGGGGGTCCCGAACTATGCATCTAGGCGGATGGTAACAGGAGACAAGGGACACGATGTTTTTACCCAGGTTCAGGCCCTCTTGATGGAGGTAAAACCCTACTTCCTGCTTGATTGATCTTGATGATATGAGTATTACAAGAGTTGATCTACCACGAGATCGGAGAGGCTAAACCCTAGAAGCTAGCGTATGGTATGATTGTTGTTGTCCTACGGACTAAACCCTCTGGTTTATATAGACACCGGAGGGGCTAGGGTTACACAGAGTCAGTTACAATGGGAGGAGATCTTCATATCCGTATCCCCAAGCTTGCCTTCCACGCCAAGGAGAGTCCCATCCGGACACGGGACGAAGGCTTCAATCTTTTATCTTCATAGTCCAACAGTCCAGCTGTCCGGATACCCCCTAATCCAGGACTCCCTCAGTAGCCCCTGAACCAGGCTTCAATGACGATGAGTCCGGCGCGCAGATTGTCTTCGGCATTGCAAGGCGGGTTCCTCGTCCGAATACCTCATAGAAGATTTTGAACACGAGGGTCGTGTCCGGCTCTGCAAAACAAGTTCCACATACCACCGTAGAGAGAATAATATTTCCACAAATCTAATCTGCTGACGTACCGCACAGCATGGCATCACACCATGACCAGGCCTTTATCCGAATCGTTTTTTATCTCAGCACGTTTCGCGAGGCGGTTTCCTTGGCACGTCTTGTCGAAGCAAAGATCGTGTCCCTTATATTACGGGATTCCCATCAATACAGATGTGGGTAACCCAACCATGCCCGCTTGGTGTGACTCCTCGATTTGAGGTAAGTCCCAAACGGCCACAAGGGAGACATCTGGTATTCAACCTCTTTATAAAGGGACCAAGGCCTATCCCTTTCTTTCGATCTCAATCGAATCCGCCTCCTGCCTCGAGTTCCAACACCCAAAGCCCAGGTTCGGGCGCTTTGGACCTACAAGTATGTCCGGATCCAACCTTCAAGGCCGGTGGATGCCTTCCTCCGTCAAGGAGGAAGACGTAATGAAGCTATGGGAGGCCAGGTACCTGACCGGCGAAATCCCGCATAGGCTGCCTGCTCAAGGGTAGGTTATTCCCACTCCCAAGCCTGGTGAGAGCGTTGTGTTCGTATCTCACTTCCTCAGAGGGCTAGGATTCGCGCTAGACCCCTTTGTGAGGGGGCTCATGTTTTATTATGGGCTGGACTTCCTTGATTTAGCTCCGGAGTCTATCCTCCACGTCTCATTGTTCATCATCGTGTGCGAAGCTTTCCTCCGTATTTCCCCTCACTTTGGATTGTGGCTCAAGACCTTCAAAGTGGAGCCGAAGATGATCGAGGGGCAGCACGCAGAGTGCGGAGGCACCGTAATAAGAAAAAATGTCGACGCCCCATGGCCCGAGGGCTCTTTCCAAGAGGTGCCTAGCCTATGGCAACAAGAGTGGTTTTATATCACGGCTCCCAGGGGTACCAAGTGGGTGGCCCCACCTATATTTCACTCGGGTCCCCCGCCACGACTAACGTCGTGGATCAATAAGGGTTTAGACTGGGGGCCAGTAAAGGATGTGCCCATATTGCAGAGCCGCATTCGGGATCTCCTTGAAAGAGATGTTAGTCTGGTCACGGCGATGCAAGTCATGATAATTCGCCGAGTCCTGCCCTGCAAACGTTGTCCCCTCCGCCTGTGGGAGTTCAATCCGGAGGGACCGCGAGGTCTTCAACACTTCCTAGGCATGACACCCGAGGAGTTGTACAAATTGTTCTTCGGATCACAAATAATGTGTCCGGACACCACCGAGGATGCAGGTCTGAGCTGCTACCGTCCGGATACCCAAGTAAGTAACCTCGCATCTGAACACACTGTCCGTTTATTTATCATAATGTTGCCCTAAAAAAGCCGCTCTTTGACCAGGATTGGATAGCGAAGGCAAAGTTGATCAGGTGTCCGGCCCCCCTCCCTGAGACCTCGCGCCGATCCCGTGTTAACCAGGATGCTAGAGATCGCGCCTTATCAAGCGCCTTCTGGAGAAGATGAAGGGGGGGGGGGGCGACAAGGAGGATAGCGCCTCCGCGAAGGAGGTTAACCGGGGAGAAAGAACTAAAACTTCCTCTCCCCAGGGAAGAAAGAGGACCTCCTCCGAAGACCCAGAGACTACGGTCTCCAAACGGGGGAAGAAATCTTCGCCGGGGGTCCTGCCCTGGGGGATACCCTGGCCGCACTATGCCCTCAAGGGGATCAGCCCTCCACCGAACTGTAAGTAAAAGGGGACCTTAATAGTGGAAATATCTTGCTTTACTTCTGAGAAAAGTAACCGAAGCCTTTATTTTGCAGTTCGGATTTTCGAAAGAGCTTGTCTTCGGGGGATCTTCTTCTAGAGATGATGGAGAGCGAAACGCCTCCCCCTGCCGTACCGCCTAATGAGGCGGGCGACCCCGAGGTGTCGTCACGGATGGTTTCTCCTGACCCGGTAGGGCCGGAAGGTAATCGTATGTCCACCCGAAGTCGCCAGTATCCGGCTCTTGAAGAGAGCACTCGAAAGAGTCCGACACCGTCTGGGGTGCGGTCGGGCATACTCAGAGATCTGTTAAAGAAAGCAGCTATCTCCGAAGAGCACCGCATGTTGATGAGTACGGTGATTGAAAAGATCTCGTCCGCCGAAAGTGGGTTGCATGAAGCCTTTACGAGTATACTGACAGGCTTTGAGGTACGCGAAATGATGTATATTTTTATCAGTACCGCGCATTTTGAGATGCGCCCTGTGTAGATAGTAGCCCCTGAGACTCTGGGTGCCGTTGAAGACGACGGCGCACAGAGGATCATAGTCCCAGGAATAATCTTGCCACCTTATTATTCAGGTGGCGAAGTGTCCGGTGGGCATCCGGGCTGATGAGTTTGTCGAGTTAAAGTGGCATCTTGATGTGGCAGATGCCGACATCGTACTTGTCAACAAGCGGCTGGACGAGGCACCAGGTATGTGATTCCTCCGGCGACACGCGGGAAGAGGAGCCAAATGCCAGTATCTTATAACATGTGTATAAATGCAGACGGAGCTGCGGCCGTGGAGAAACTGCGGGCAGAGCTTGCCCAAGCCAAAGTACAAGCCAGAAAAAGCGATGCGGCTGCCCGAAAGGCAATTGAGGAGCTGAAAGCCGAACAGGCTGCTCACTGCCAAAGCAAGGAGGAAATAGCCAGGATGGCGGTGGAATTGAAGAATGCCGCTGACCGTTACAAGCTTTTTGAAAAGGAAGATCAAGCGAAGAGGACAGACCCGGAGAAGGCCACGGTGGCGGCCAAAGACACCCGCTCTGCCATGAGAGAGCTGGAGGAAGAGCTGCTTCAAGCCGGAGACATCGCGGCTGGGAAGCCTTTTATGCTGCGGATGAGGTTTGGAGATCCTAAATATGCTCCTTTGGACCATCTGTGGAGTTCGCCGGACGCATATCTGGATTTAGCAGCGAGTGGAGAAGCTGTTCTCGTCGCAATTCAATGTTCCAGAGCGTCCGCTCCCGTTGACTGATTGGCTGGCCGAATGGGCCGAGCTGAATAGACTGTCCGGACTTGCCATGAGATCTGTTGTGGATCATTTGTGGCCAGAAAGGCCAAAGCCGAACAGTTACTTTAGTTTGGTGCAGCAGTTCCTTGGCGCAGTGCCGCATATAAACGCGATGAAGAGGTCGGCGTGCGTAGAGGGTGCGCGGATGGCCCTTGCCCGTGTGAAGACATACTGGACGGAGATGGAGGCCACCACCGTTGCAACCCAAGATTCGGACAAAAGCCGGGTACCTGCCGAGCATTACTTTCGAGAAGTTCTTGAGGGCGCTCGTGCAATAGAAGCGCAGTGCTCCAAGAATATTATGTTTTAAAGACATGTATTCACATTGAAAAACAATGTTTTTCTTAATTGTAAAGGCTATTTTATACTTTTTCCTAAAAGAATTATAGTACCTCCTGTGCGGCCGTTCATGTATATATGTATATAACCTGAAAGATGGCAGTCGTTGGCTTCATCCCCCACGCATATAATGCGGGGGTGTTCGCAGAAGATGCATGTTCACACTTGATCCAACGTCTTGGTCCATTAAGGAGGTGATAGCGCAGCGAACTAGGCAATCGGACTATAATGCTTTAACACTTTCACTTAGCCATAGGAGTTTGACAGTGGGGCTACTATATAGCCCCTGATGGCTCCGCGCTCATCCGAACTCGGGGCGCGTATATGCCTGGACGGGAAACGACCCTTCGTTAAGGCGGAGGAATCTCGAAGATTCCGCGAGGTCATCAAGTGGTTGACCAGTCTCGCCCTATATCATGACAGTCAGTTTTCGGCTTTCTCTACTGAGGTGCTCGTCCGGGTGAGCCAGGGCACAATCGCAGTAGTTCTCCTGGTGCCGCCCTATATAGAATGGAACATAAGGCAGCAAAACACATGAGCCAGGCAAACCCAACATTTGACCAAAGACATGATTCGGAGCTGATGCATATAAGGCCTAACTCGCGACGCCGAACACTCCCTAAGGTATTCGGTCTTTATGATTGAAACCGGGCGTAATATTGCCCTTTGTAGTAAGCCCCTAGTGTCCAGGTACGTGCAATATTCTGACGTGGCCACATGCCAATACGTCAGCATCCTTCCCAGTTATACTGAGGATCTGAGGGATATATTTCAACAAAAGACGGTGAAAAAAAGGTTTACGCAGGGTCTTAATCTAAAAAGAATCCTTGAAATGGGTCCCTGCTGCACGTCTGCGCCCGTGTCTCCGTTGTGCCGTATCCTGGACGGGTGTAGCACGATGGTCATCTGTAAAAGAGAGGAACTTTAGTGGAAAAGTAGTCGTGCAAAGAGGTAGGTTATATTAAATAAACCATGTACAGTTCAAGATGGGTAAACTTGAGCCTAATTGTCACTTGTTTACACGCATTGAGCCCCTTGTATTGTTTTTAGGGGTGCATCCATCAAACCTGTATCAATTATGTACAACTATGCCGGACTCGTCTAGCCGTGTCCGTGGTCTTAACGACCTGTCAGATGCTTTAGTTGGTGAGCCCGTCTAGTGTGCGGCTGCTAAGGCCGCCGCATGGTCTTCCGCGCGCAAGGAGTGCTCAAGATTTCCATGTACTGTAATGATGCCACGTGGACCGGGCATCTTGAGCATGAGAGAAGCGTAATGCGGTATTGCATTAAAGCGGATGAAAGCTTCGCGTCCGAGTAGTGCTTGATAGACGCTTTGGAACGGAGCGATATGGAAGGTTAACTTCTTACTGCGGAAGTTATTCGGAAAGCCGAATATAACCTCTAGTAGCAGGGAGCCCGCGCAATGGGCTTCTGGGCCTGGCGTTACTCCTTTAAAGGTAGTATTGCTATGGATGATTTTTGTTGGGTCCACCCCCATTTTGCGGACTGTGTCCTGATATATCAGGTTTAAACTACTGCCGCTGTCCATCAGGACTCGTGTAAAAGTGGTATCCGTCAATTATTGGGTCTAACAACAAGGCAGCCCATCCTGCCTGTCGGATGCCGGCCGAGTAGTCCCGATGGTCGAAGATGATTGGTTGGGATGACTAGTGGCAGAACCCCGTGGCAACGGGCCCTGGAGCGTGTGTCCTTAGTGTCGCCGCTTTGTTTCTCCCTTTCGTCACGTGTAACGTGTTTACTGTTTTGATTTCTAGTAGGAATTTCTTCTGTTCCCTAGTGCTTTGCTTGCGAGGCTCGTCCTCGTCTTCACTGGTGTATCCAGCCCCTTGTGTTCGGCGTTGAGTTTGCCGGACTGCTTGAAGATCCAACATTCTCTATGGGTGTGATTGGCGGGTTTGTCGGGGGTGCTGTGGATTTGACATATTTTGTCCAAAATCGGCTGGACAGTTTGTCCCCGTTGCCTTTAGGGGGCGGCTTTTGCTGATCTGACCGAGAGCTTTTGAATCCGGCGTTTAGCGCCGTGCTCTTCGGACTATCATCTTTATTCCGGCTCTTGTTTTTGCTGCATTGTGGCTTCCCGTTTCCGTCCCTAACTTCGGATGTACTTGGGTCGCTGGTGCTGCATCGAGCCAACCAGCTGTCCTTGCCCGCGCAAAAGCGGGTCATTAGGCTTGTTAATGCAGCCATTGTTCTCGGCTTTTCTTGGCCGAGGTGTCTGGCAAGCCATTCGTCTCGGACGCTATGTTTGAAAGCTTCTAAGGCTTCGGCGTCCGGACAGTCCACTATTTGGTTCTTTTTAGGGAGGAACCTATTCCAGAGCTTTCGAGCTGACTCTCCGGGCTGTTGAGTTATATGACTTAAATCGTCTGCATCCGGTGGTCGGACATAGGTCCCTTGAAAATTTGCCCGAAAGGCGTTCTCGAGCTCTTCCCAACTTGTAATAGTGTTTTCGGGGAGGCTTTTAAGCCAGTGCAGGGCTGGCCCTTTGAGCTTGAGGGGTAAGTATTTGATGGCATGGAGATCATCTCCCCTCGCCATGTGGATATGGAGGATGTAGTCCTCGATCCAGACCCCAGGTCTGTCGTTCCGTCGTATGCCTCTATGTTTACGGGTTTGAATCCCTCTAGAAATTCATGGTCCAGCACCTCATCGGTGAAACATAGGGGGTGTGCGGCACCCCTGTATCTGTGTGTACCGTGGTGTTCAGATGTTTGTTGTGTTGTATTGCGTGATGTAGCGCGCTTTCTTGGCCCGTAGATGGATCTGGTTGGGCCGTCCTTTTGATGCGAGTCTTCGCGTGGATCGCCTACTGGCTTATTTGCGGCGTCATTTGCCGCTTTGTGTCCGCCACGAGGTCGTCTATCCGACCGGATGGCTATTTTGTTTTTTGACTGCGGGGGCTCCAGGGCCTCATCGTCGAATTCAGGTAGTAGCTTTCGCTTCGGGTAGCTCTTTGTGTGGCGACTACTGCCATACTTTTCTGCGGTGTTGAGTACCTTACTCCATCTGATTCTAAGTGTGTCTTGTGCAGCCTTGAGCTTTTGCTTATGCTTTTTTAGACTTCGCACAGTGGCGACAAGCCTTTGATGGATATGCTCCTACTCCAGGAACTTGTTCGGCGTGATGTCATCCGGACTGTTATCCTCGCCAGAGGCGGGTTGTTCGGTTTGATATTCTGTATTGCCATGGTCGGACGGTGGTTCAATGCCGTGTTCGTCATTCACTGGCTTACCCTGCTCTATCGCAAGGTCTGTATGATTGCTGTTTCTTCCGAGGCGGGATTTTGAGCGGCGCTTACGCCGCCGCCTTGATTGCTTCTCGAGGGATCGATCCTTTGCTGCGTCCTTTGGTGCCTCGTCGTCGTTTTCTTTAGGTGTGTCCACCATGCATACATCATATGTAGAGGTGGCTATCCAGTGCCCTGTGGGCAGTGGTTCCTGTTCGTCTCCTGCATCATCGTCCATACCGTCGATGTCTTCGGAGTCGAAGTCGAGCATGTCGGTCAGATCGTCGATAGTGGCTATTAATTGGGTGGTGGGTGCGTGGCGAATTTCTGCGTCATCCGCATCCCAGTCCTGCCGGACGTAGTTCGGCCAGGATTCTCCTGACAAGGAGAGAGAGCTTAGCGAGCTCAGTATATCGCCAAAGGGCGAGTGCTAAAAAATGTCCGCAGAGGTGAACTCCATGATCGGTGCCCAGTCGGATTCGACAGGCATGGGCGCAGGCGGTTCGGAGTCCGTGGCCGGAGAGGAATCCGGTAGTTCGGCGTCATGACTCTCGTGAAGGGTAAGGTCGATATTCGGCTCAATTGCCATTGAGAGTGCGGCCTCCGTGGCGGGGTCTATCCACCCGTCCGTGGATGGCGCACTTGGCTCCGAACTGAGGGCCGGAGCGGTCGCAGGTGCGATCTCCTGAACGCCGTCCGATGGCAGAGCTAAATCATGCTCATCGTGGCCCTGCGGCGCAATCGGCAAGGGCTCGAATCCATCGAAGATCAAATCCCCGTGGATATCGTCCGTATAGTTTAGGCTTCCAAACCCGACCTGGTGGCCAGGGGCGTAACTTTCAATCTGCTCCAGATGGCCAAGCGAGTTGGCCCGCAGTGCAAAGCCGCTGAATACAAAGATCTGTCCGGAGAGAAAAGTCTCACCCAGGACCGCATCGCTATCGATGATCGAAGGAGCCATCCAGCCTGACAGTGACGACACAGAGGAACTCTCAATGAAAGCACCAATGTCGGTGTCAAAACCGGCGGATCTCGGGTAGGGGGTCCCGAACTGTGCGTCTAGGCGGATGGTAACAGGAGACAAGGGACACGATGTTTTTACCCAGGTTCGGGCCCTCTCGATGGAGGTAAAACCCTACTACCTACTTGATTGATCTTGATCATATGAGTATTACAAGAGTTGATCTACCACGAGATCGGAGAGGCTAAACCCTAGAAGCTAGCCTATGGTATGATTGTTGTTGTGCTACGGACTAAACCCTCCGGTTTATATATACACCCGAGGGGCTAGGGTTACACAGAGTCAGTTACAATGGGAGGAGATCTTCATATCTGTATCCCCAAGCTTGCCTTCCACGCCAAGGAGAGTCCCATCCGGACACGGGACGAAGTCTTCAATCTTTTATCTTCATAGTCCAACAGTCCGGCCAAAGGATATAGTCCGGCTGTCCATATACCCCCTAATCCAGGACTCCCTCAGGGAGAACCGAACTCATCTAAGACTAAATTATGTTTGCAAAAGGCCGATACTTGTGAAATGCGATCATATTTGGTTGCAATTCTATTTAGAGAAAAAACGCCTCATGATAAAGGTTTATAAAATTCTAGCCCGCACATCGGGCGGGCCACTTTGCTAGTTTTATGAAAGACACCACGAATAAAGTGTGAACCACCATCAGTCATTAGATATCTAGGGACTCCAAACCTCGGAAAAATAACTTCCTTAAGCATCTTAATCGAGGTGTTATGGTCAGCACTACTAGTTGGAGTAGCTTCTACCCACTTAGTAACGTAATCAACAACAACTAAAATATGTGTATAACCACTAGAGGAAGGAAACGGTCCCATATAATCAAAGCCCCAAACATCAAATGGTTCAATAACAAGTGAATAATTCATAGGCATTTCTTGACGTCTACTAATATTACAAATTCTTTGACATCCATCACAAGACAAGAAAAACTTACGGGCATCTTTGAAAAGAGTAGGCCAATAAAAACCGGATTGCAATACCTTATGCGCAATTCTATCTCCAGCGTGGTGTCCGCCATAAGCTTCGGAGTGACACTTGCGTAGGATCTGTTCCTGTCCATGCTCAGGTACACAACATCTAATAACACCATCTACTCCTTCTTTATAAAGGTGTGGGTCATCCCAGAAGTAATGTCTTAAATCATAGAAAAACTTTTTCTTTTGCTGGTATGTGAAACTAGGTGGTATAACTTTAGCAACAATGTAATTAGCATAATCAGCATACCATGGAGCAGTACGAGAAGCATTTTTGACAGCTAATTGTTCATCAGGAAAACTATCATCAATAGGTAGTGGGTCATCAAGAACATTCTCTAACCTAGACAAGTTGTCTACAACGGGGTTCTCGGCTCCCTTTCTATCAATAATATGCAAATCAAATTCTTGTAGTAGGAGAACCCATCTAATAAGTCTATGTTTAGCATCTTTCTTTTCCATAAGATATAAGGTCTGAACTTATCACAAGCAAATACAACTGCTAAAAATTCTTTTTCAGTAGTAGCATAATTTCTTTGGGCATTGTCTAGAGTTTTACTAGCATATTGGATAATATTTAATTTCTTATGAACTCTTTGTCCTAGATCAACACCTACAGCTTAATCACTAGCATCACACATAATTTGAAAGGGTAAATTCCAATCAAGAGGCTGAACAATAGGTGCAGAAATCAGAGCTTTCTTAAGTATTTCAAATGCTTCTACACAATCATCATCAAAGACAAAAGGAACATCTTTTTGTAAGAGATTAGTCAGAGGCCTAGAGATTTTTGATAAGTCTTTAATGAACCTCCTATAAAAACCGGCATGGCCAAGGAAACTTCTTATACCTTTAATGTCCTTAGGACACGACATCTTTTCAATAGCATCAACTTTAGCTTTATCAACTTCAATACCTCTTTCAGAAATTTTATGCCCCGGGACAATACCTTCATTAACCATAAAGTGGCACCTCTCCCAATTCAAGACAAGATTAGTTTCTTCACATCTCTGCAAAACTCGATCAAGGTTGCTTAAGCAATCATCAAAAGAAGTTCCATACACGGAGAAATCATCCATGAAAACCTCAACAATCTTTTCACAAAAGTCAGAGAATATAGCAGTCATACATATTTGAAAGGTAGCAGGTGCATTGCATAAACCAAAAGGCATACGTCTATAAGAAAAGGTACCGAAAGGGCAAGTAAAAGTGGTCTTTTCTTGATCCTCTTTTGACACAAGTATTTGAGATAAACCCGAATAACCATCTAGAAAGCAAAAATGCGTATGTTTGGATAATCTTTCTAGCATTTGATCAATAAAAGGTAAAGGGTAATTATCCTTTTTAGTAGTTTTATTTAGTTTGCGGAAATCAATTACCATTCTATAACCTCTAACAATTCTTTGTGTGATCAATTCATCTTTATCATTAGGAACAACAGTAATACCTCCCTCCTTAGGGACACAATGGACATGACTTCCCCACTGACTATCAGCAACGGGATAAATTATACCTGCCTCCAGAAGCTTTAGTACTTCTTTTCTTACCACTTCTTCCATCTTAGGATTTAACCATCGTTGGTGATCAACAATCGGTTTAGAGTGTTTCTCCAATTTTATTTTGTGTTGGCATAGACTGGGACTAATGCCCCTAAGATCATCAAGAGTATATCCAATAGCAGCATGGTGCTTCTTCAGAGTTTTCAATAATTTCTCTTCTTCCCGCTCTGAAAGGTTAGTACTAATAATAACATGATGTATCTTCTTTTCATCAAGACAAGCATATTTAGGAGTATCAGGTAATGGTTTAAGTTCAAACACGGGATCTCCCTTGGGTGGAGGAGGATCCGCTAGAATTTCAACAGGCAAGTTATGTTTCAAGATAGGTCCTTGTTTAAAGAATACTTCATCTATTTCCCTTCTTTCATTCATAAACATATCATTTTAATGGTCTAGTAAATATTGTTCTAAATGATCATTAGGAGGCACGACAATAGAAGCAAGACCAATTAATAATTTCATCTTTACTAGGCAGTTCTTTATAATGGGGTTGTCTACGAAATTTAGCAAAATTAAAATCATGAGACATATCTCCTAAACCAACAGTAACAATATCTTTTCCGTAGTCTATATTAGCATTAACAGTATTCAAGAAGGGTCTACGAAATATAATGGGACAAAAGTCATCTTGTGGGGAACCAAGAACAAGAAAATCAATAGGATACTTAACCTTTCCACACAAGACTTCAACATCCCTAACAATACCGACTGGTGAAATAGTATCTCTATTGGCAAGCTTAATTGTAACATCAATTTCTTCTATCTCAGCAGGTGCAATATCATGCATAATTTCTTCTAACAATGTTCTCCTATTTTAACAGAAATAACCGGCATGCCAATAACAGGTGTATGTTTACCCTTAGTATCGGGTGTAGCAATTCTAGCAGCTTCATTACAGAAATAAATAACGTGCCCATCAATATTATCGGCTAAGAGATCTTTAACCATATAAATACTAGGTTCAACTTTAATTTGCTCAGAGGGTGTAGGTGTTATAGTATTACTCTTACGAACCACAGTTGAAGCTTTAGCATGATCCTTTATTCTAATAGGGAAAGGTGGTTTCTCAATATAAGCGGTAGGAACAATAGGATCAACATTATAAGTGATAGTCTTTTTTTCAACTTTAATAGGTTCAACTACTTTTACTTCAATGGGAGGATTATATTTAAACCACTTCTCCTTAGGGAGATCAACATGAGTAGTAAAGGATTCACAGAAAGAAGCTACTATCTCAGAGTCAAGTCCATATTTACTGCTAAATTCACGGAAAACATCGGTATCCATAAAAGATTTAACACAATCAAACTTGGGTGTTATACCTGACTTCTTACCTTCGTCGAGATCCCAATCTTCAGAGTTGCATTTAATTCTTTCCAATAAATCCCATTTGAATTCAATAGTCTTCATCACAAAAGAACCCGTACAAGAAGTATCGAGCATGGAGCAATTATTGAGAGAAAGCCGAGCATAAAGATTTTGAATAATGATTTCTCTTGAGAGCTCATGATTGGGGCATGAATATAACATTGATTTAAGCCTCCCCCAAGCTTGAGCGATGCTTTCTCCATCGCGAGGCCAAAAATTATATATATAATTACGATCATGATGAACAAGATGCATAGGATAAACCTTCTGATGAAATTCCAATTTCAATCAGTTGTAGTTCCATGATCCTATATCATCACATAGCATAAACCATGTCAATGCATTTCCCTTCAATGATAAATGAAGAACCTTGTTCTTGATAACATCCTCGGGCATACCTGCAAGCTTAAATAATGCACAAACTTCATCCACATAGATTAGGTGAAAATCGTGATGTAATGTTCCATCACCTGTAAAAGGATTAGTTAGTAGTTTCTCTATCATACCCGAAGGAATTTCAGAGTAAACATTTTCAGTAGGTTCAGTAGGTTGAGGGGCAACTCTTTGCTCTACTGGTCGGAGTGAATATACCCCGAACAAGCCCCTTAAAGGATTATGTTCCATAGTAACAAGTGACAGTAAATTTCAGCACACTACATAAGTTTTTCCTTACCAAATTCCACCGGCGCCAGAAAATAGTATTGATGACCCACAAGTATAGGGGATCTATCGTAGTCCTTTCGATAAGTAAGAGTGTCGAACCTAACGAGGAGCAGAAGGAAATGACAAGCAGTTTTCAGTAAGGTATTCTCTACAAGCACTGAAATTATCTGTAACAAATAGTTTTGTGATAAGGTAATTTGTAACGGGTGACAAGTAATGAAAGTAAATAAGGTGCAGAAAGATGGCCCAATCCTTTTTGTAGCAAAGGACAAGCCTGGACAAACTCTTATATGAACGAAAACGCTCCTGAGGACACATGGGAATTATCGTCATGCTAGTTTTCATCACGCTCATATGATTCGCGTTCGTTACTTTGATAATCTGATACGTGAGTGGACTGGTGCTTTGGTACCGCCCTTCCTCGGACAAGCATCCCACTAATGATTAGCCCCTATTGCAAGCATCCGCAATTACAAAAGAAGTATTAAGGTAAACCTAACCAGTGCATGAAACAGATGGATCCAAATCAGCCCCTTACGAAGCAACGTATAAACTAGGGTTTAAGCTTCTGTCACTCTAGCAACCCACCATCTACTTATTACTTCCCAATGCCTTCCTCTAGGCCCAAACAATGGTGAAGAGTCATGTAGTCGACGTTCACATAACACCACTAGAGGAAAGACAACCACTAGTAGAAAACATGGCTTTGGTTCGGGCCTGGCCAGCCCATTAGTCCTGGTTCTGCACGAACCGGGACCCATGGGGGGCATTCGTCCCGGTTCGTGAGCCCAGGGGGGCGGCCGGGGCCTCGTCGGCATTGGTCTCGGTTCATGAGCACCCATTTGTCCCGGTTCTAGGCACGAACCGGGACCAATGGGCCTCGCTCCTGGCCCACAGCCATTGGTCCCAGTTCGTGGCTCGAACTGCGACAAAAGGGGGAGCTTTAGTCCCAGTTCCATCCATGAACCGGGACAAATGAGTTGCCTATATATACCCCATCGCTGCAGCAGAGCACTCCATAGTGCTCTGTTTTTTGCTGGCCGGTGAGGGGAGGGTATTTGGGTGCTCTAGCTCACCTCCTATGCACATGAGGTGGTCGATGAAATGCCCGAGCCACACTAGTTAAGCTTTCTCCTTTCAAAGCTCGACCTCCGAGCTCCATTTTTCCCGATATTTTCTAGGTTTATATTTGCGGTCCGTCACGCCCCGTCCCCGTCTTCACCGCCGTCGATCGCCCGCGCCAATCTTGTCGCCGGCACCACCGTGGTGAGCCTCTTGTTCTTATCTTCTTTCTGAAGAAAAACTTCTTACTTTACATAGATACTTGTCTAATATTCTTACTTTTGACACACATAATTATATATAATGCACACAGATGAACCGGCAATGGATGTATGGTGACAGACACACCTCCGAGTACATTAAGGGCGTGCATGATTTTCTCGAAGTGGCTGAGGCAAACAAGCAGAATGGTATTATGTGTTGTCCTTCACACCCACCTGCTTTACAAGGGTTTCATGCCACACTATAATGTTTGGACAAGGCACGGAGAAATAGGGGTTATGATGGAAGACAGTGAAGAAGAAGATGACGATGAAAACTATGTGCCCCCTGAATATGGTGATGCTTCAACGGTGGAAGTTGATGAAGATCAAGAGGAACCAGACGATGTGCCCGATGATGTTGCAACGAGGGAAGCTACTGAAGATCAAGAGGAACCAGACGATGTGCCCGATGATGATGATCTCCGCCGGGTCATTGTCGATGCAAGGACGCAATGCGAAAGTCAAAAGGAGAAGCTGAAGTTGGATCGCATGTTAAAGGATAACAAAAAAGGGTTGTACTCCAATTGTGAAGATGGCAACACAAAGGTCGGTACCATTCTGGAATTGCTGCAGTGGAAGGCAGAGAATACTGTGCCTGACAAAGGATTTGAGAAGCTACTGAAAATATTGAAGAAGAAGCTTCCAAAGGATAACGAATTGCCCGACAGTACATATGCAACAAAGAAGGTCGTATGCCCTCTAGGATTGGAGGTGCAGAAGATACATGCATGCCCTAATGACTGCATCCTCTACCGCGGTGCGTACAAGGATTTCAACGCACGCCCGGTATGCGATGCATTGCGGTATAAGATCAGACGAGATGACCCTGGTGATGTTGAGGGAGAGCCCCGCACACTACATGAATCAGCTACTTTGCCGTCTGCCAGGGTAGACAGCAAAGGCATGGAAGGCGGACGGCAAAGGCCTTTGCCGTCTGCCGCGGATGGCAAAACGCGCCGGCAAAGACAGGATCGGCAAAGACCTTCTTTGCCGTCTGCTTCCTGACGTGAACGGCAAAGGAGCCTTTGCCATCAGCGGCAGACGACAAAGAAAGCCAACGACAATAAAGTCGCCGTTAGTCCGTTAGGTGGCTAACGGCAATCTTTGCCGTCCGTGGCTGACGACAAAGAGCTTCAGGCCTTTTCCGTCCACCACTGTAGGCAAACTGACCAAATGGGTCAGCTGCCAGGGAACACAGGTGGTTGCCACGTGGCTTCTTTGCCATCCGTGGCGGACAGCAAAGATCCCATTGCTGTCGGTGGCAGACGGCAAAGAGCCTGCATTGCCTCTTTTTTCTTCTATTTTTTCTTATACCTAACCTTTTTCACAGCAAATAGATGATACATATATATTTTTCACATGGCAAGTTCACAACAAACATATGAGATATCCAACACATATAATTTCATCATACATGCATAGTTCCAGCAACCGTACATATCAATTTCCACATACATGCATCCAACCATACATATTACAATAGTGTCATCCTACCATACATAGTTCATCCAAACAAGCACTCCATCTATGCAAACTTCCGTGGAGCGAATGAATTCTGCAAAATGGGAAATAAGAAAGTTAGAAGAAGAAGATTAGAAGAAGAAGAAGAAGAAAATGAAGAAGAAGAAGAATATATGACATTTATGAGCTAATTTAGGTGAAATTGATCGTTTGTGAGCTAACATAGGTGAAATGGATCGTTTATGAGCTAACCTAGGTGAAATGGATCGCTTATGAGCTAACTTAGGTAAAATACATAATTTTAGAGCTAACCTAGGTAAGATGGATCATTTTGGAGCTAACCTAGGTAAAATGGGTCATTTTAGAGCTAACTTGGGTAAAATGGATCATTTATGAGCTAAGTAAGGCAAAATGGGTCATTTTAGAGCTAAGTTACGTAAAACTAGTCAAGAACCCGTGCATCTGCACGGGCTAGTCATTTTGAGAAACCGTAAACAGTAATAGTGAAAAATTATTGAAGTATTGTTTATAATATTTGAACCACGGCATCAAATGCAGAAAAAACAATGAGATATTGTTTTGCATTGCTACTAAAAAGCAATGTAATATTATTTTCCATGATAACTTCAGGGGTAAAACCATAATATTATTTTAATATTATGCACTTTCCTTATATGCTTTTCTAAATGCATATATGTTTTTTTAGCTGTATACACACATCCCCTTCATTTTCTATGTGCTCCCTCACTGAGATTTGTTTTGTATAATTTCTGTTGCTATAGATCAATGATTCGATAAGTGATTTTCGCTTAGTTGAATAAGTGTGTTAGTTCTTGCATTAGATTCTTTTAAACATCATTTATTAGTTAATTGTCTAAGTACCACTCAAACTAATATGGCTGAAACTTTACACGTTAGTAGGAATCAATCTCCTACCATATTGTATTTTAAAATAGTTTTCACTGTTTAAACTGTCACATACATATTTAACCTTCACTTGGTTTCAACTGGTTAGGTTCTCCAGATTTAATTGAATACACATGGGTATATTGTTGTAACACATGAGTAGGCTCTCGGATGATGCAATTATACTCAACGCGAAGTTTGTAACACGTACGTATATGGAATTAAAGACATACATACTGGTTATAGTGTCTGCTAATTATAGAAAACACCACTTTAGGTGAACAATACGCTATGGACATCCACATACGACCAAAAGAATGGTATTCTTATCATTGAATATGCACGTACAAAAGTAGTTAAAAACGGTGGAAGAAAGCACGGTTATAGCTATTCCATATCATAAATTAGCGACCTACAAAGTTGTAAAGAAAATTTAAAATTACGAAATAGGAATTAACTTGACGGCAGATCTTTAGTGAAAGCTCAAACGAAAGTATGGTTGGAACCATATATACTACTAAAGTAGGACCATACGTCCAACAAAAATTAACATTGACAAATATAGACACCATTCTAATTTTGTAATTATCTCAATGAAGTTTTTCCTTTGAAATGCATCAAAATTAAATTGTCACTTTTTTTCCACTTTACACGAAAGTTCAGTTTATCCGGCAGTATACATGTGTAATACAATTAATAGGATCCTCTGTGTGCTATTCAATTGTGAAACGGAGGAGTAATACAATTTTTTAGTAAATGAAATATAATGAACTGGAGCCAAAACATTGTTGTTTTAATTGTAAGAAGTACCGATGCGACTATTGTTGTTCTCTAGTGTTTAGATGCATAAATAAAAATCTAGCAACGTGAATTATTGGTCTTGATTCCTGATGATATATTAACAGCGTATCTGAAGAAAAAGAAGTGGTTTGTTGCTAACGGAACAGTACTGTAACAAACAAAGACAAAGTGATATATTCAATTCAAGAAAATCAAGAACTTCATAAGAACTAAGACTAACGCATCATTATGTAAAGCTCTTTAGCTCCTATGCTTTTTATCATCCCAGTGCATTTTTTGTGATAAACAAACTCGGAGATCAATAATGCATCAGACAATTTGGACATGGAAAGAAGGGCTAACAATTCCTCAAAGATTGCTTTTGGTGCTGCTGAAACTCAACATTTTTCATGCATTATTTTCTTGCTTTAACGCAAAGATAGATATATAGACCCTAAGCAAAAACAGAACAGAATAGATATATGTATGCTACTCGGACATGCCCTAACCTGGCGTTGTTGTGCCTATTTATAGCATCGTCCACCACCAGCCACTATTCCTCGCCACATCCTGCATGCCACTGTTTCGTCGTTGTTGCACCTCTTCCCTGCCCATCGCAGCACTGCTAGTCGCCATCTATTGCCCTTGTAGTAGTTGTCCGGTGCTCAGCTTTTCAAGTTGTGTGTCCGCATGTGTCCGCGTAGCATGCGTCGGTGTTACGGCCACGCGAACACTCTGGTACGTGGTCACCTGCTAATTAATTCCATCATTAGCCCTTGTGGATGGTACGGCTAATGGTGGACACCCCACGAACATGTCCACTTGCACCTTGACTTTCTATGCACCCACCATCGTGACTTCTGAGATGGTTTCGTCTACAGGACGAAATTAGATGCTAGATTTTACCATGACCAGAATATGGATGGGAGGAGACTCAATGCTACTATGCTAGGTTGTAGATGAAAGAATTAGGATACAAAGAGATGATGGATAAAATCGTACCATGTTTTTCTAGATCAAATACATTGGAGCTGAGATTGACTTCAAAGGAGAAGCTGCATCATGGTTTAGGGCTCAGATTCCAAGAAAAGGGGATGATCGAGGACAGATTGGATGGATACCTTTTTTAGATTAATTAATGCGGCTCGGTGGAGGAAGAGGTATAGGAGGGAGATGTTTTTTTTTCTAAGAGACATGCACGGGGGACATCCGGTCAGGACTCTTTGATGGAAATCACTGTACGGTTGTAGATAGTTAATTAGGGGATTGGACGGACAATTTGATTAGTTTGTGAGAATTAACGTGGTGACTCGGATGGTGCTTTCAAATAGTAAATATAAGATAAGATGGATCGTTTAAGAGCTAACTAAGGTAAAATGGATCATTTTAGAACTAACTTAGGTAAAATGGATTGTTTATGAGCTAACTAAGCTAATTATGCTATTTTTTTTACATAAGTAAGCTAAGTACATGTCATTATTGAGCAAAACTAGTTAACTAAGGATATTAGAGGTAACTTTGGACATTTTGGAGGAAACAAAGCTAAGTATAGATCGTTTTAGAGCTAACTTAGGTAAAATGGATAGTTTTGAAGGTCAGTAAGCTTATTAAGTCATTTTGGAGGAAATAAAGCTAAGTCTAGGTCTTTATGCATTTGTTAAGCAAAACACTAGAGAAACTTACTGTGATCATGGAGGTGTGGGAGCGGGCTGGCTCGTGCCGGTAGCTGGAGAAGGATCGTGCGATGCTTGTCTGGAGTTACGCTGCACCAAAGATCATTTCCATTGTCTCGTTAGCATGGTGACACTCAAATGTTAAGACTAGCAAGTAGTGTCCATTCAAATTAAACTCATCGTCGTCCCAAGAGCAATCTCTGGCGTCGGCGGAGCGGTCTGACTGTACTTCTCGCACACAGACTGCACGTTTGGTTTTGACGACTCAGTCATACTAGTTTGTAATGAGACAAACACCACATGAATGTTTTGGCTAATCAGCAGAAGAAACTTACCACAAGGAGCTCCTACATGGCCCTTGCCTGCATGTCATTCCGTGCCCTCTCCTCCTCCAACATCTTTGTCGTCCTCTCCTCCAACTCCCGCTGCCTCTCCGTCGCCTCCGACAGAAGTTTCTCCGTTCTATCTCTCTCACTCTGTATAGGAGCCTGCAACACCACTCCTTGTTAGCATTTGTAGTCATTGATGGAAGCGCACACAATGTATAACTAACCTTGAAGGCGAGTTGGACTGGCCGTTCACGAGGCCTTATCTCAGGAGCGGATCTCGACTGGCGCGCCTTGATCTCCGGGAGAGTGCTAGGACAATGGATAAGTCCATCTCCAATGGCTATCGAGCTTGTCGTGGGAGGAGATGTTGGTGAAGTTGTTTGCATCATCGAGGTCAAACGGAGAGAATGCCTTGACTTTCTTGTAGGAGGCAGTATGGGCCATGGCGTAGAGGTCGTACACCTCTGCCACCTTATCCGCCTTATTGTAGCGTGCCTGAAAGAGAGAAACAAAGTAAATTAGTAATTAAAAGGCTCAAGCTAGCATGATAAATGAATTGCATGCATCATGAAGCAAAGCACATACCCAGTTCCGCCCGAACTGATATAAGTTGGAGCTGCCTTGATGGTGTGGCACACCTTCCATTTGGGCATGTTTGTCCTTGGCCGTGTTGTGGACGGCTAGCCATTCTTTTGAGCACCACTCATTGACCAACACCTCCCAACAATCCATCCGATCCACAGACCATCTCGGAGGCGCCTAAGTTAGCAACTAGAAACTTGAGCGCTACGGCTATGAATTACTAAATGAAGGAAGTAAGTACAAGGCCTTAAGAATTACCTTCATGTACTGCTCCTTACCTAGGAACTTCTCGCGGCACGCCGGCTTGGGCTTCTTTATACCACGCAAGGCGTAGTAGTCTCGAACAGCCTGCACCCGAGCCTCATGTCGTAAGTTCTGTAGTAGGCGCTTGCAGACGTTCTCGATAACATTTGCCGCCTCCTCCTCGAATCCCTCCTCACACCTGTAGAATGTATGCAATCAAATGAGACAATATTGATTAGTACAATTAATAACTAGATAGTTGAAGATTTTTTATTGTGTAAAGGAGAAATTACCCAAAACTTTCTGATCACCATGTCTGCCCTCGTGTCGCACAAGACACCGTTGATAATCTCACTCGGCGGGGCCGGGGCAGCCAAGTAGTGCTCCCAACTCAATCCAAGCTCTAGAAGCCGACCCTCACCAGGCAACGTGACAAGCCCCGGGAAGTTTTGTCGGCAAAGCACTCCAAGGACGGAGTTGGGCCGACGGACCTTCTCATGGTTGTCCCAACCCTTGCAGCATGACAAGGCCAACGCATTAGATATTTGAAGAAACGTGAATGCATAAGGTACAAAAACATTAAATGCACTTATCTCTCCCATCAGGGAAAATCAACCACCTCTGCTCGCGGGTCGCCGGCATGGATGGGAGCCGTGTACAACCACGCTGGTAGACGTATCCCCCCTCCTCCTCAATATCAGTCGGCTCCCCACCATCATCAGCATGACCACTCGGCCCCTCAGGCTGATCCGGCCAGGTACCCCATCCAGACGTGTGCTCGTCCGGGGTCTCGTGGGCCCAACTATCGAGGGTCGAAGGCCCGTGGACCTGAGGCTCGTGGACCGGAGTCCGTGTAGCCTCCTCCTCGGATGAGTCCACCCTAGCAACCACATGCTCAGGTGAAAAAGCTGGGGGTGGCGGCGAGGAAGGAACACTAGTAGTCACGTGCTTGGGTGAAAAAGCTAGGGGTGGCGGCGAGGAAGGCACCCTAGCAGTCACCCTACCTCCTCTCCCGCGACCACGTGCTCCATCACCTCTCTTCTTCCCTCCCTTTCCTCGTCCCCTGCTGGGCACCGTGGTCGACGAAGAAGGGCCCAGCGGTGTCGACATACTGTTCAGCAACGCTCGGCGGATTTGTGCGTGTGGAATGGAAGACCTCCCACCACACGCCGACGAAGAAGGGGCCTCGGAGCACTCCGGACCAGCTCCCACCATCTTTCAACACCTGACAGGACAAAGAGTAAACGAAATTAATACAACATAAAAAAATACCGACATGAATAATAATATCTGATGTTTTTCATAACAAAATCGAAAAATATATATGATGTTTAAATATACCCGATCAACACAATTATATATGATGTTTCTCATAACAAAATTGAAAAATATATGACCTAACTCATAATTCACAAATATATGACCCCGTCGGCCTCTGGTGTCGTGGGTGTCATGTCGGGGTCGCGGTGCCGTGTCGGGGTCGGGGTGTCAGGGTGTCGGGGTCGGGGTGCGGTTTCGGGGTCGGGGTGTCGTGGTGTCGGGGTCG
>NC_057801.1:819523919-819533459 GCF_018294505.1 Triticum aestivum | reverse complement strand
TGGGGTGTCGGGGTCGGGGTCGGGGTGTGGGTCGGTGTTGGTGTCAAAACCGGCGGATCTCGGGTAGGGGGTCCCGAACTGTGCGTCTAGGCGGATGGTAGCAGGAGACGAGGGACACGATGTTTTACCCAGGTTCGGGCCCTCTCGATGGAGGTAAAACCCTACGTCCTGCTTGATTAATATTGATAGTATGGGTATTACAAGAGTGGATCTACCACGAGATCAAGGAGGCTAAACCCTAGAAGCTAGCCTATGGTATGATTGTTGTAATGTATGTTGTCCCACGGACTAAAGCCCTCCGGTTTATATAGACACCGGAGGAGGCTAGGGTTACACAGAGTCGGTTACAATGGTAGGAGATCTACATATCCGTATCGCCAAGCTTGCCTTCCACGCTAAGTAAAGTCCCATCCGGAAACGGGCCAGAGTCTTCAATCTTGTATCTTCGTAGTCTTGGAGTCCGGCGGATAATGATAGTCCGGCCGTCCGGACACCCCCTAGTCCAGGACTCCCTCAGTAGCCCCTGAACCAGGCTTCAATGACGATAAGTCCGGCGCGCATAATGTTCGGCGTTGGAAGGCGGGTTCCTCCCTTGAATAATCCAGAGAAGATTAAGAACACCAGGATAGTGTCCGGCTCTGCAAAATAAATTCCACATTCCACCGTAGAGAGAATAAAATGTACACCAGTTCAACCTGCTGACGTATTACGCGGCTTGACATCACACCGCTACCAAGCCCTCGTTTGAATAGTTTTTTACTGTACCACCTCAGCGCGTTTAGCGAAGCGGTTTCCTTGGCACGTCTTGTCGAAGCAGAGATCGTGTTCCCCTTATTCCGGGATTCTCATCAATACGGACGTGGGTAACCCAACCGCGCCATTTAATGGTGGCGCTTGGGAGATAAGCGAGTTTTATTAGGCCGGTGAGGGACGCATAGTTTCGTCCGCCCATATATAAGGGATAAGGATTTCCCTTCTCACCCACGCCTTCTTCCTCCTTTGCTCATCCATCTCCGCACACTCAAGCTCCAACGCCCAAGTTTGCGCATCTCGCCTCGACCTTCTCCGAATATGTCCGGAGCGGGAGGCAAATGGTTGGTTTCCACCGTTAAGGAGGAGCACATCACCAACCTGCGCAATGCCGGATATCTTTCCGGCGATATCGCGCATCGGCTGCCTGACGAGGGGCAGCTCATCCCCACCCCCAGGCCTCACGAGAGGGTCGTCTTTCTTCCCCACTTCCTCCGCGGACTGGGCTTTCCGCTCCATCCATTTGTCCGGGGGCTCATGTTCTATTACGGCCTAGATTTCCACGATCTGGCGCCGAACTTCATCCTCAACATCTCGACGTTTATCGTCGTGTGCGAGGCCTTCCTCTGCATCCGCCCCCACTTCGGCCTGTGGCTCAAGACCTTCAACGTCAAGCCGAAGGTTGTGCTGGGTACGCAAGCGGAATGCGGCGGCGCCATGTTGGGAAAACTACCCAACGTCCTTTGGTTCGAAGGGGCCTTTGTGGACTCCGTCAAGGGGTGGCAATCGGGGTGGTTCTACATCACCGAGCCGCGCAAGCCCACATGGGCGGCGGCCCCCGAGTTCAAATCTGGCTTCCCCACGCAGCTCACCTCATGGAAAAAGAAGGGCTTGCTGTGGGGTGATTCGAAGGAGGTGACTGGACTCCGAGCCTGCATCCAGAAGCTGGTGAGCAATAAGCTCAGGCTCGTCGATGTAGTCCAAGTCATGCTCATTCGCCGGATTCTCCCATGCCAAGAACGGGCATTCAATCTGTGGGAGTTCAATCCGGAACAGCACCAGGCGCTGAGCGGGCTCTTCGATACAACATACGAAGGCGCCTGGAGGGTGCTGTTCAAGGGCGCCGAAGCCCCCGCATCTGCGACGGAAGATCGCGGATTCAGCTCGCAGCATCCAACTGACGAGGTAAGTGATTCGATCCCATTACGGGACACTTTGTAGTAATCAAGTTAATTATAAGAGGATTCTTTCTCCTTTGACAGGAATGGATGGAGAAGGCTAGGCAGCTTATCTGCCCGGCTCCCATGCCAGAAGATCCAGCGGATGCCCGCTTAGCAGGGCTGCTGGTCCCGGCACCGCACGTGGTGCCGGAGAAGAAGGCCAAGAAGGTGGCCGTGGGGACTCAAAAGAGCTCCCGCTATCAGGTGTCCGACGACGAGGCGGAATCCTCCCCCGAAGACGAGGAGGAGGAGGAGGATTCTATCCCAGAAGAGGGAGAGAAGAAGAGGAAGGCTTCCCCAATAGGGGAGGCCGAAGGGTCCAAGAGGGGGAGAACTATCCACCCGGACAATTTTGTCAAAACCAACATTGGCGAGGAGGAGTGGCCTCCAAGGGCCAGGCGTCCGGCAAGATCATAAGTATCCGGATCCTTGACATGCAATATTTTTATGTCACGTAGTGTCCTTCTAACGCCACATTTGGTCCATAGTCCGGCGGGCGACGATCTCCCCGACTCATCGAGCGGGTCGTTGGCCCCGTCGGAGGTGGACTCACTTCCGACTGCCTCTACCCCACGCGCCAACGAGGACGCCGAAGTGGGATCCCAGAGAAGGGAGGCTCCGGGGGCGCCGTCAGGTAGCGCCCCAGACTCTGCGCCGGACTTTACAACGGGACCCGCAGTGGTCCCAGAGTCCGGCAAGCGGCCCCTTCGAAAGAAGGGCAAGACCGTGACACCGGCGGCCTCCGTCCAACCGGAGGTGCCGGATAACATGCTGGAGGCGCTTAAAGGCGCTTCCATCGAGGAAGAACACCGCACTATCATGAGTGCGGTGATTCACAAGGTTCAGCTCGCCAAAAGCGGGCTGACCGAAGCCTGCAGCAGCCTTCTGACAGGCTTTGAGGTAAGAAGTTAAAATTATGTAATGTAATGCCGCATAGACAGTAGCCCCTGATGCTCAGTTCGGTGTTCGGAAAGAAAAGCCGGACTGAGGATCTAATAAGATGTACGCAGGGTTGCTTAACATATGTCAATATGGGTTTGCAGGCTGCGCTGCTGACCTCTGCCGCACTAACAGCGGAGGTCGATGTGCTAAAAAAGGATCTTGAGCGGTCCGAGTAAGAGCTCGGCCATGCCAAGAAGCAGCTCAAGGACAAAGAAGGTGAGTAACACCACTTTGAATAGTTACCTTACAGAAAAGGATTTTGGTTGCAATATAATTAACAAGGATAATATGTGTATTGCAGGGGCCACTAACAAGGTGGCAGCCCTGAAGGAGGCTGTGTCCGTGGCCGAACGCAGTGCGGCCGTGGAACGGGCAGAGAGGGAAAAGTAGGAGGCGCGGGTGGCGGAAGTTCGGCAAGAGCTCCAGGCTCTCATGGAAAAGTATGAGAGTTTGGAGCGTGACTCCAAGACTCGAGAGTCCGAGCTTGCCTCGGCTCTCGAAAGTGCCAAGTCCGCCAGGGCCGAGGCCCATAAGGCCCTTCAGGAGGTTGAGGATATAAAGAAGATAGCAGCGGGTAAGGCATTTTTCATGCAAAGCAAGCATGTTAATGTAAAATACCTGACACTTACCCGCATTCGGAGCTCTCCAGGGGCGTTTGCAGATCTACCGCGTAGTGCGTCTGATGCTGCCGCATTCTATCATGGCAAGGAGGGGAGCTCGACGGAGAAGGTCTTCTGGTCTCAGTACGCTGAGGCCGGCCATCCGGTGGCCCCAAGCGACCAGCTGAAGCAGCTGGTCGAACTCCACAAGGTAGCTGAAGAGGCCATGAAGGTCCTGATAGTCCGGCTGTGGCCTAGACAGGCCGTGCCCGGAAGCTACTTGGGCCTCGTGCGGCGGCTGGTGGATGCCTGCCCCTGGCTGGATGTTGTCAAGCGCTCCGCCTGCATTGAAGGCGCTCGCCGGGCCCTTGCCCGCACAAAGGAGCAGTGGGGCAGGTTGGATGCGGAAAGGCTTCTCACGGACCCGCCGCCACCGGGCAAGGAGTATCGCACGCCGGAGATGTATTATAAAACTGTCCTGAAGGGAGCCCGCGCTATTGCGGATGAGTGATCCGGAAATGTAATCTTTGAGTGAATTTGCAATGTATTATCCTGTGCGCTGAAACTTTGTTCATGTGCGCTTTGAGCAACACTTGTTTAATTTAAAATATTACCTTCTGTGCGGCCGTTTATAAAATCTGAGAGATGGCAAGTCGTTGGCTTCAGCCCCCAAGCCACGAGTGCTGGCGTGTTCGGGATAAACTTGAGCACTCTTGTTCCCATTGTTGGGTCCATCGAGGGAGGCGCTCAACACAACGAACAAGGCAATCGGACTTATAATGCTTGAACACTCTCACTTAGCCATAGAATTCTATAATTTTAAATTTCGGCGAAGCCCCTAGTATTCGGAAGACTGAATACGGGGCGCTATCCACGCCTTCGTCGGACAGTGTCTGGAACTTCGCTCGAAGCGGCGTGAGCCTTTAAGGACCCGAAAAAACCTCTCGAACAGCGACCAGTCTCTCGCCTTATCATGCCAGTCAGTTTTAGCTTTCTCCACTGAGGCGCTCGCCCGGCTCAACCGGGGCGCAATCGCAGTGGTTCTCCCAGTGCCACCTTAGCCGACGGAACGGAACGTAAGGCACCAAAATGTGGGAGCAGGGCAAACCCAACTATTGACCCAAGACATGATTCGGAGCCGATTCATATAATGCTATAAGTTCGGGGTGCCGCACTTGTGAAAGTGTTCGGACTTATCACACCAAAATGTGGGGAAGATAAGCCCCTGGTGTATTTGGCCGTACCAAAATATACGGGTGCAAGATGTCATGTAATGAACATATATATATATATATATATATATATATATATATATATAAGTAATGTAATTGCAGCAAAAAAATGCTGCGTTATTTATTAAAGAAAGTCTGCGAAGAGTGGACTGATGCAAATAGTGCGGTAAGCGAGGGATTTGGACTAATTAAACATGTCTCCCTCCAGGGGTGAGCTGCGGACTTTGTGTATATAATCGAATTTAAAGCTCGTAATGGAGACCACCTTAGTGTTCGCCGCAGCCTTCTTAAGCCCCTGACTGTTGCATCATGAGTTCGGCAGGTGCGCCGCCGTACAGGGCTTCGGGTTAACGGAGTCCTGTGTACATAAAAGGAGAAAGGTAAAATAAGAAAAGAAAGGGGGGCACACTTGCGAGCCCCCGGTGTGGTCGAACTGCACTCTGGGTCCGTTGCGATCGTGCCCCCTCCTTGTGCCCATGGTATCTCCAAAGCGTAATGATGTACGCGGAGTGTTATTATTGCGTTTACACGTGGGCGAGGGTTGGGGCCGCATTGCTATGCATGCTCTAATCGCGCCAGGTGGTCTTGGTTGGTACGGCTTCGGGCGCGTTTTGCTGTGTCCGGCTGTTTAACGGCCGGACTAGAGAATTGCGTTAAGAGGCTACTCTGTACTTCTGCCGCGAGAGCCGCTGTGTGTTCCTCCGTTCGGAGGGAGCGTTCCGTATTCCCATTGACCGTGATGACTCCACGAGGGCCTGGCATCTTGAGATTTAGGTATGAATAATGCGGCACCGCGTTGAATTTAGCAAACGCGGTTCGTCCGAGCAGAGCGTGATAGCCGCTGCGAAACGGGACTATATCGAAGATTAACTCTTCGCTCCGAAAATTATCCGGGGATCCGAAGACCACTTCCAGTGTGACTGAGCCTGTACAATTGGCTTCCACTCCTGGTATGACACCTTTAAAGGTTGTCTTTGTATGTTTAATCCTTGAAGGGTCTATGCCCATCTTTCGCACTGTATCCTGATAAAGCAGGTTTAGGCTACTGCCGCCGTCCATCAGGACTCTCGTGAGGTGGAATCCATCGATGATTGGGTCTAAAACCAATGTGGCGAATCCGCCATGGCGTATGCTAGTCGGATGGTCTCTTTGATCGAAAGTGATCGGACAAGAGGACCATGGATTGAGCTTCGGGGCGACTGGCTCCATTGCATAGACGTCCCTTAGTGCGCTCTTCCTCTCCCTCTTGGGTATATGAGTTGCATAGATCATGTTCACCGTCCGCACTTGTGGGGGAAAGCCCTTCTGTCCTCTATTGTTCGGCGGTCGGGTCTCCTCCTCGTCATCGCTGTTTAGCCCCTTGTCGTTGTTTTCGGCAATTAACTTGCCTGCTTGTTTGAACACCCAGCAATCTCTATTAGTGTGATTGGATGGTTTTTCAGGGGTGCCATGTATCGGGCATAAGCGGTCGAGTATTCGGTCCAAATTGGACGGACCCGGTGTGGTTCTTTTGAATGGCTTCTTCTGTTGACCGGGTTTAGAGCCTCGGAATCCGGCGTTGACTGCCGTATCCTCCTTGTCATCGCCGTTAATGCGGCGTTTGTTCTTGTTTCGACGTGGCCTGCCGTTGTTGTCCTTGGTATCCGGACTGCCAGAATGTTTGCGGAGATTGTTACTGCAGGCTAGCCAGCTATCCTCTCCCGCGCAGAAGCGGGTCACTAATGATGTGAGGGCTGCCATAGATTTCGGTTTTTCTTGGCCCAGGTGCCAGGCTAGCCATTCGTCGCGGATGTTATGTTTGAAGGCTGCAAGGGCCTCTGCATCCGGACAGTCGACGATTTGATTTTTCTTCGTCAAGAACCGCGTCTAGAATTGTCTGGCCGATTCGTCTGGCTGCTGAATGATGTGGCTTAGGTCATCTGCGTCTGGTGGTCGCACATACGTGCCTTGGAAGTTATCAAGGAATGCGGCCTCCAGGTCTTCCCAACACCCAATTGACTCTGCGGGCAAGCTGTTAAGCCAATGCCGAGCTGGTCCTTTAAGCTTGAGTGGGAGATACTTGATGGCGTGAAGATCGTCACCGCGGGCCATATGGATGTGGAGAAGATAATCTTCTATCCAAACCGCGGGGTCTGTTGTGCCATCATAGGATTCAATGTTTACGGGTTTAAACCCTTCAGGGATCTGATGATCCTTTACTTCGTCGGTGAAGCATAGCGGGTGTGCGGCACCCCTGTATTGAGCAATATCACGACGCAGCTCGAGAGAGCGCTGTCTGCTGTGTTCGGCCCGGCCAGGGTTATTGTGTCCGACGCGACGGTATTCGTCGTTGGTCGTAGGGCGCCCACGTGATCCATAGATGGATCTGGATTGCCTTGCTTTGTCCTCCAATATGTCTCGCAAGTCCGGCGCGTTCCCTCTCGGCTTCGTACTTTTGGAGCGATGCCGGGGTACGGTCTTGGCTGGGGGCCTGGATGCCTCTCTGTCACGACCACGGGGTGGTCGGTCAGCCATATCGTGCGCTGGTGATGAAAGTATGTATGCTTCCTCCTCTAATCGGGGGAGCAGCTTGCGTCTTGGGTAGCTTTTGGAGGGACGTTCGAGTTTATACTCTTCGGCCGCGAGGATGTTGGTCCATCGATCGGCCAGCAGGTCCTGGTCAGCTTGAAGCTGTTGCTGCTTTTTCTTTAGGCTGTTTGCTGTGCCCATGAGCCTGCGCTTGAAATGCTCTTGTTCGACGGGATCCTCGGGCACGACGAATTCGTCGTCGTTGAGGCTTGCCTCGTCTTCGGCGGGAGGCATATAATCATGGTCCTCAACCTCTTCGTCTGCCGCCCTCTCGTGAGGGCTTGCTTCTGCATCCTCCTGCGCTGAGTCTTGCTAGAGGGGATTGTCTTCGGCACTCTCAGGGGTATTGTTATCTCCCGTGCCGGAATCTCCATTCTTGCTGTGGCGGGATTTAGAGCGGTGCCGCTGACGCCGGCGCTTAGGCTGTTTCTTTAAAGGGTCTGCCTCCGCTGTTCCTTCGCCGTCCCCCTCTTTTGGGGTATCCACCATATATATATCATATGACGAGGTGGTCTTCCAGTGCCCTGTAGGCGCTGGGTCTTGTTCGTCTCCAGCATCGTCGTCCATGGCGTCAATGTCTTCGGCGTCGTAGTCTAGCATGTCGGTTAGATCGTCGACAGTGGCTACAAAGTGGGTGGTGGGTGGGCTTTGAATTTCTTCATCGTCCGCATCCCAACCATCCTGGCCATAGTCCGACCAGGGCTCTCCTGATAATGAGAGATGCTTTAGTGAATTCAATATGTCGCCAAAAGGCGAGTATTGGAAGATGTCCGCGGCGGTGAATTCCATAACCGGCGCCCAATCCGATTTGGTCTGTAGGGGTGCCGGAGGTTCGGAGTCCGGCATGGAGTCCGGCACCTCGGAATCACAGGTTTCGCGGGGGACAAGGCTAATGTTTGGCTCCATCGCCGTGGAAGTTGAAGCCCCCGAGGCGGCGTCTATCCACTGATCCTCGATCTGGGCGATCGGCTCCGGACTGCTGGCCGAAGCGGATTCATGTGCGGCCACCAAGGCACTGTCCGGCGGCAGAGCTAGATCTTGCCCGTCGTTACAGTGCGGCGCGCTTGGCTGTGGCTCGAGTCCGTCGAAGATCAAGTCTCCGCGGACATCGGCCGTGAAGTTTAAGCTTCCAAATCTGACCTGACGGCCAGGGGCGTAGCTTTCGATCTGCTCCAGATGGCCAAGTGAATTGGCCCGCAGTGCGAAGCCGCCGAATAAGAAGATCTGTCCGGGGAGAAAAGTCTCACCCTAGACAGCGTTGCTGGTTGAAGATGCCATCGAGCCTATCAGTGACGGCACAGAGGAACTCTCAATGAAAGCACCAATGTCGGTGTCAAAACCGGCGGATCTCGGGTAGGGGGTCCCGAACTGTGCGTCTAGGCGGATGGTAACAGGAGACGAGGGACACGATGTTTTACCCAGGTTCGGGCCCTCTCGATGGAGGTAAAACCCTACGTCCTGCTTGATTAATATTGATAGTATGGGTATTACAAGAGTGGATCTACCACGAGATCAAGGAGGCTAAACCCTAGAAGCTAGCCTATGGTATGATTGTTGTAATGTATGTTGTCCTACGGACTAAAGCCCTCCGGTTTATATAGACACCGGAGGAGGCTAGGGTTACACAGAGTCGGTTGCAATGGTAGGAGATCTACATATCCGTATCGCCAAGCTTGCCTTCCACGCTAAGGAAAGTCCCATCCGGACACGGGCCGGAGTCTTCAATCTTGTATCTTCGTAGTCTTGGAGTCCGGCGGATAATGATAGTCCGGCTGTCCGGACGCCCCCTAGTCCAGGACTCCCTCAGTCGGGGTGTGGTGCCAGGGTGTCGGGGTGTCGGGGTCGGGGTGTCAGGGTGTCAGGTTGTCGGGGTCAGGGTGTCTTCTTTTTTCATCTTTTTTCACTTCCTTTAATTATTTAACCTAAAATAATATGAAAACTAAACTAAAACCAAACCTAAAATGAAAAAACTAAACTGAACTATTTAAACTAGACCTAAACTAAACTAGTATGAAACCTAAAACTAATCCTAAACTGAAAAAACTAAACTAAATAACCTAAACTAATTAAACCTAAACTATTTAAACTAAATAACCTAAACTATTTAAACTAAATAACCTAAACTAACTAAACTGAAAAAACTTAAACTAAATAGAAAAAAACAGAAAAGAAAACAGGGGAGGGGCTCACTATGGGGGCGGCAACCGGTCGTGGAGGGGGCGACGACGG
>NC_057801.1:819519707-819523520 GCF_018294505.1 Triticum aestivum | reverse complement strand
TGGTGGACGTCGGGGCGCCGCAGGGGAGGGGTGTGGGGAGACGGGCCGAGGAGGCGGCGACGGGGCAAGGGGGGCGGCGGGTAGCCGAGGCGGCGGCGGGTGGCTGGTGGCGGGGGCGGCGGCTGGTGGTAGTGGTCTCGTCGGGGAGGATAGAAAGAGAGAGAGAGAGAGAGGGAGGGGCGGGGTGGGGAGCCGTTAGTTAGGTTATCTCTTTGCCGTCCGCCCCCCTTTGCCGTCCACTTTTCTGCTCTTTGTCGTCCGCTTGCTGACAGCAAAGAGGGGGCCGTTAGGTTTTTTCCCCGAGCAGCTCGTTAGTGGGGCCCACCTCCCTCTTCGCCGTCCGCCAGCTAACGGCAAAGATTCTTTGCCGTCCGCTAGCGGATGGCAAAGAACTAGCTGATGGCAAAGAAGGTCTTTGCCATCAGCCAGTTCTTTGTCGTCTGTGTTTTGTAAGCGGACGACAAAGACCTTCTTTGCGGTCCGCCAGCAGACGGCAAATAAGCTAATTCCAGTGGTGGCAGGAAGAGGGTTCCTACGAAGGTGATGTGGTATGCTCCTATAATACCATGGTTGAAATGACTGTTTAGAAACAAAGAGCATGCCAAGTTGATGCGATGGCACAGTGAGGACCATAAGAAAGACAGGAAGTTGATAGCACCCGCTGACGGGTCGCTGTGGAGAAAAATTGAGAGACAGTACTGGGCTGAGTTTGCAGGTGACCCAAGGAACGTATGGTTTGGTTTAAGCGCGGATGGCATTAATCCTTTTGGGGAGCAGAGGAGCAATCACAGCACCTGGCCCGTGACTCTATGTATGTATAACCGTCCTCCTTGGATGTGCATGAAGCGGAAGTTCATTATGATGCCAGTTCTCATCCAAGTCCCTAAGCAACCCGGCAACGACATTGATGTGTACCTAAGGCCATTAGTTGAAGAACTTTTACAGCCGTGGAATGGAAACGGTGTACGTGTGTGGGATGAGCACAAACAGGAGGAATTTAACCTGCACGCGTTGATGTTTGTAACCATCAACGATTGGCCCGCTCTCAATAACCTTTCAAGACAGACAATTAAGGGATACCACGCATGCACGCACTGTTTAGTGAACACCAAAAGTATATACCAGGACAAATGTAGGAAGAATGTGTACCTGGGCCATCGTCGATTTCTTCCGACCAACCATCAATGTCGAAAGAAAGGCAAGCATTTCAAAGGCGACGCAGGTCACCGGAAGAAGCCCGCCATGCGTATCGGTGATCATGTAGTTGCTATGGTCAATGATTTACACGTAATGTTTGGAAAGGGTCCCGGCGGACAAGCTGTTCCGAATGACGCTGAGGGACGCGCACCCATGTGGAAGAAGAAATCTATATTTTGGGACCTACCCTACTCGAAATACCTAGAGGTCTGCTCTTCGATCGACGTGATGCACGTGACAAAGAACCTTTGCGTGAACCTGCTAGGCTTCTTGGGCGTGTATGGGAAGACAAAAGATACAACTGAGGCACGGGAGGACCTGCAACGTTTGCACGAAAAAGACGGCATGCCTCCGAAGCAGTATGAAGGTCCTGCCAGCTACGCTCTTACGAAAGAAGAGAAAGAAATTTTCTTTGAATGCCTCCTCAGTATGAAGGTCCCGACTGGCTTCTCGTCGAATATAAAGGGAATAATAAATATGCCAGAGAAAAAGTTCCAGAACCTAAAGTCTCATGACTGCCACGTGATTATGACGCAACTACTTCCGGTTGCATTGAGGGGGCTTCTACCGGAAAACATCCGATTAGCCATTGTGAAGCTATGTGCATTCCTCAATGCAATCTCTCAGAAGGTGATCGATCCAGAAATCATACCAAGGCTAAGGAGTGATGTGGCGCAATGTCTTGTCAGTTTCGAGCTGGTGTTCCCACCATCCTTCTTCAATATCATGACGCACGTCCTAGTCCATCTAGTCGACGAGATTGTCATTCTGGGGCCTGTATTTCTACACAATATGTTCCCCTTTGAGAGGTTCATGGGAGTCCTAAAGAAATATGTCCGTAACCGCGCTAGGCCAGAAGGAAGCATCTCCATGGGCCATCAAACAGAGGATGTCATTGGGTTTTGTGTTGACTTCATTCCTGGCCTTAAGAAGATAGGTCTCCCTAAATTGCAGTATGAGGGGAGACTGACTGGAAAAGGCACGCTTGGATGGGACTCAATAATATGCAGGGACGGGCATTCTTGGTCTCAAGCACACTACATAGTTCTACAGAACTCTACCTTGGTGACCCCGTATGTCGATGAACACAAGAACAGTCTGTGCTCCAAACACCCGGAGCAGTGCGACGACTGGATTACATGTGAACACATAAGGAATTTCAACAGTTGGTTGGAAACACGTCTCAGAGGTGACAACACTGTTTGTGATGAGCTGTACTCGTTGTACAGGGGACCATCTTCGACTATATTGACTTACAAAGGATACGAGATAAATGGGATTACATTTTACACGATCGCCCAAGATCAAAACAGCACTAACCAAAACAGCGTTGTCCGCTTTGATGCAGCAACCAAGAGGGGAAAGGACACATATTATGGTTATATAGTGGACATATGGGACTAGACTATGGACATGATTTTAAGGTCCCTTTGTTTAAGTGCAAATTGGTCAATCTATCAGGAGGTGGGGTACAGGTAGACCCATAGTACAGAATGACAACAGTGGATCTGAACAATCTTGGGTACACTGACGAACCGTTCGTCCTAGCCAATGATGTGGCACAGGTTATCTATGTGAAGGACATGTCTACCAAACCGAGAAAAATAAAAGATAAGGAAGCGAATACATCATACGATGAGCCAAATCGCCACATAGTTCAGGAAAAAGGGACATCATGGGAGTGGAGGGCAAAACAGACATGTCTGAAGATTATGAAAAGTTTAATGAAATTCCTCCCTTCAAAGTCAAGGCCGACGCAATCATCCTGATAAAAGATGAACATTATCCATGGTTACGGCGCAATAAGCAAAGGACACAAGCGAAGAAAAAGTGAAGACTTACACTCCACAACTATTATGATGATACCATGCCAACTTATAACCTTTTCGTAGTTCATGTGAAATGCCTGTCGTAACAGACGTGTTTTCGTATGAAACCCTGATATCTCGAAACAGATTATCCATTTTGTACACGAAGTGCATCCAGTTTTTGCTGTAACCCTCTCAACGTTTTTGCACATGCTATGTGGGTGAAATGATGATACGATGCCAACTTTAAACCTTTTCAGAGTTCATTTGAAATGCTTTTCAATTTTAGGGTCTTATAGCTCAAAATAATCAGTAAATGCATAAAAGTAACAAATGAAGTCAGAAAGGGATGAAAATTGATGATGTGGCTTTGAATGGTGCATTTTGAACACAGAAAAAGTTTGGATTTCAACTAAGTTCAAAAAATGAAATCCCTTTGTAATAGACGATTTTCCGTATGAAACCCTGGTACTTCGAAAGAGATGTCCATTTTATACATGAAGTGCATCGAGTTTTTGCCGTAACCCTCTGATATGTCTCCAACGTATCTATAATTTTTGATTGCTTCATGCTATATTGTATATTGTTTAGAATGATTATTGGGCTTTGTTATACACTTTTATATTATTTTTGGGACTAACCTGTTAACTGGAGGCCCATCCCAAATTGCTGTTTTCTTGCCTATTTCAGTGTTTCGAAGAAAAGGAATATCAAACTGAGTCCAAAGGGAATGAAACCTTCGGGAGAGTCATTTTTGGAACGGATACAATCCAGGAGACTTGGACTCTATGTAAGGGAAGCAATGAGG
>NC_057801.1:819484204-819519471 GCF_018294505.1 Triticum aestivum | reverse complement strand
GCCCCCCTGACGTGTTTCTTCCTCCTATATATATCAATATACCCTAAAACCATCACGGAACAGGATAGATCGGGAGTTCCGCCGATGCAAGCCTGTGTAGCCACCAAAAACCAATCGGGACCCTGTTCTGGCACCCTGCCGGAGGGGGGGGGATCCCTCACCGGTGGCCATCTTCATCCTCCCAGTGCTCTCCATGACGAGGCGGGAGTAGTTCACCCTCGGGGCCGAGGGTATGTATCAGTAGCTATGTGTTTGATCTCTCTCTCTCTCTCTCTCGTGTTCTTAATTTGGCACGATCTTGATGTATCGCGAGCTTTGCTATTACAGTTGGATCTTATGTTTCTTCTCCCCCTCTACTCTCTTATAATGGATTGAGTTTTCCCTTTGAAGTAATCTTACCGGATTGAGTCTTTAATGACTTGAGAACACTTGATGTATGTCTTGCCGTGCGTATCTGTGGTGACAATGGGATATCACGTGATTTACTTGATGTATGTTTTGGTGATCAACTTGCAGGTTCCGCCCATGAACTTATGCATAGGGGTTGGCACACGTTTTCGTCTTGATTCTCCGGTAGAAACTTTGGGGCACTCTTTGAGGTTCTATGTGTTGGTTGAATAGATGAATCTGAGATTTTGTGATGCATATCTTATAATCATGCCCACGAATACTTGAGGTGACAATGGAGTATCTAGGTGACATTAGGGTTTTGGTTGATTTGTATCTTAAGGTGTTATTCTAGTACGAACTCTAGGGCTGTTTGTGACACTTATAGGAATAGCCCAATGGATTGATTGGAAAGAATAACTTTGAGGTGGTTTCGTACCCTACCATAATCTCTTCGTTCGTTCTCCGCCATTAGTGACTTTGGAGTGACTCTTTGTTGCATGTTGAGGGATTGTTATATGATCAAACTATGTTATTATTGTTGAGAGAACTTGCACTAGTGAAAGTATGAACCCTAGGCCTTGTTTCCTAGCATTGCAATACCGTTTATGTTCACTTTTACCACTTGTTACCTTGCTGTTTTTATAATTTCAGATTACAAAAACCTATATCTACCATCCATATTGCACTTGTATCACCATCTCTTCGCCGAAATAGTGCACCTATACAATTTACCATTGTATTCGGTGTATTGGGGACACAAGAGACTCTTTGTTATTTGGTTGCAGGGTTGCTTGAGAGAGACCATCTTCATCCTACGCCTCCCATGGATTGATAAACCTTAGGTCATCCACTTGACGGAAATTTGCTACTGTCCTACAAACCTCTGCACTTGGAGGCCCAACAACGTCTACAAGAAGAAGGTTGCGTAGTAGACATCAAGCTATTTTCTGGCGCCGTTGCCGGGGAGGTGAGTGCTTGAAGGTATATCTTTAGATCTTGCAATCGAATCTTTTAGTTTCTTGTTTTATCACTAGTTTAGTTTATAAAAGAAAACTACAAAAAAATGGAATTAAGGTTTCCTCATATGCTTCATCTTTTTAATGTCTTTCGTGAAAATGATGGGAAGGAAAATTGTGCTCAAGTACTTGAAGAAGAATTACATAGAATGCTTGGCATAAAATATGTGAATGATGAGCATGATTGCAATGTTGTTAGTATGAATTCTTTGAATACCCATAATGCTAATGATATGCAAAGCCACAAGCTTGGGGAAGCTATGTTTGATGAAGATGATATTTTTTGTCCCCCAAGTTTTGATGAGCAAATTTATTATGATGATAGCATGCCTCCTATTTATGATGATTATATTGATGAAATTGGATTTGGAAGAGTGTCGACTTTAGGAAGTAAAGATCCCACTATTTTGGAGGGTGTTGAATCTTATTGTGACAATTATGAAAGTGGATTTGGAGAGGTCATGACTTTATTTAGTGATGAATACACTATTTCGGAAGAGGTTCCAATTGATTATGAGAATAAAGTTGCTATCTATGATGATTATTGTGATGACACGTATGCTATAAAGAATAATGATAACCATGAAACTTGTCATCTTGATCTTAATTTTCATTCACATGATAGTTGTTTTGTTGAGTTTTCTCCCACTACTATTCTGAATGAGAAGAAGTTTGCTTATGTGGAGAGTAATAAAATTCTATGCTTGTGCATCATGAAAACAGTGCCTTATGTGATAGTTATATTGTTGAACTCATTCATGATGCTACTGAAAATTATTATGAGGGAGGAATATATGCTTGTAGGAATTGCATTAATATCAAGTTTCCTCTCTATGTGCTCAAAGTTTTAAAGTTATGCTTGTTTTGCCTTCCTATGCTAGTTGATTATTGTTCCCATAAGTTATTTTCTCACAAAATCCCTATGCATAGGAAGTGGGTTAGATTTAAATGTGCTAGTCATATTCTTCATGATGCTCTCTTTATGTTTCAATTCTTATCTTTTATGTGAGAATCATTGAAATCATCATGCCTAGCTAGGGACGTTAAACGATAGCGCTTGTTGGGAGGCAACCCAATTTTATTTTAGTTTCTTGCTTTTTGTTTCTTTTTAGTAATAAATAATACATATAGCTTTTGTTTAGATGTGGTTTTGTGTTTTAATTAGTGTTTGTGCCAAGTAGAACATTTGGGAAGACTTGGGTGAAGTCTTTATGATCATCCGACAAGACCGGTGGGGGTGCAACCACCGTGCACTCTCCGCCCCGAAGGCCAAGATCGCCGACTCGCCGGATCTACCTCGACAGCGACTCCACCGCATCATCAAATCCACGAGCTCGTCGCGATCAGCGCCAAGTTCTTCACGAACGACAGCAAGAAGACGCTCGTACTCGCATCGAGCGCCGAAGAGAAGCGCGGCGTCAATCGGACCGGCGCGCTGGGCCCTCTATCGACATGCATGCGCCAGGGGAACCAGGCGACTTGCCGTACGCGGTAGGTTGCCCTGCGTTTACTCGTGAGCTGCGGCAAGTCCAGTGGCCCAGCACGAAGAATTTCAAGCCAGACGTACCAGAGAAGTACGACTGCAAGTCGCAACCGTCGGAGTTCCTCAGCATCTACACCATCGCGGGGCAAGCTGCTGGGGGGCGGGACGACAAGATCCTTGCCAACTACTTCCCGCTGGTGCTCCAGCCCAACGTCAGGTCCTGGCTCATGCACTTGCCGGACAACTCCATATCCTCCTGGGCAGACCTATGCCATCAATTTGTCAGCGCCTTTATAGGTGGCCACAAACCTCATGGCCAAGAGAGCGACCTTCATCTGCTCGCCCAGAAGGAAGGAGAGCCCCTGCGCAAGTACATTCAGAGATTCAGCCGTGTACAGCACAACATCCCAGATGTCCACCCTGCCGCGGTCATCAGCGCGTTCCATCAGAACGTGCGTAACCGCAGGATGCGGGAGGAGATGGCGATGTGCAAGATCAAAGACGTCAGTGAACTATATGCCCTGGCCGACAAGTGTGCGCGTGTTGAGGAAGGGAGGAAACTCCCCGGAGAGAATACAGGAGCAGGAGGATCTGACAGCGAAGATGCTGCCCCGGCAAAGAAAAACCGGCGGCGGAACAACAGGAAGAAGAAAGGCAAAGATGTGCTAGTCGTTGAGCAGTCCGGCAACGGAGGTGGCGCCAAGAAAGCCAAAGCTGGTAGCTCCGGCAAGGAGATTGCCGCAAGCACCAACTGCCAGGTTGTGGTGGTCGCCGACAAGCAGGACGGCACCAACAAGCAGTACTGCAAGATCCACCGCACCAAGGGCCATGACCTCTAGAGCTGCAAGAAGGTCGAGCAGCTTGTCGAGCAGCAAAAGGCTGAATACGAGCGACGCGACAAGGATAAGGCCCAAGAAGGTGCTGGAGGATCCGGCAAGAAGCGCCCCGGCCGGGGAGGACGCCGTGGCAAGGCCAAGCAGCGGCAAGGAGACAGACCTCCCCGCGGCCGCAACAAGGATGAAGATGACGATGACGATGAAGATATGGATGATGACGAGACCAGTGAGCAAGAGTTCCAGAAAGCCACAGAGGTCCTGTGCGTTGATGGCGGTGCTTCTCTGCATACTTCACACCGCCAACTCAAGCAGTGGGTGCGGGAAGTCAATGCGGCAGAACCACCTGTCGAGTCACGCAAGCCTCTGAAATGGTCCAGCACGCCTATCATCTTTGATATTGAGGACCACCCTGATCGCACAACTGCGGTCGGGTGCTTGCCGATGCTGGTTTCACCAACTATCCGCAACCTCAAGGTCACTAAGATGCTAGTTGATGGCGGGGCCGGCTTGAACCTGATCTCCTCCGCGGTACTCCAGAAACTCCAGATCCCTGACAGCAAGCTCGAAGAGACCGGCACATTCCAAGGAATCAATCCGGGAAGGAGCAAGCCGAAGGGAAAGATCATGTTGCCGGTAACATTTGGCAGCGAGTTGAACTTCAGGACTGAGAGGGTCACTTTTGACGTTGCTGACTTTCCATTGCCTTACAATGGGATACTCGGCCGTCCAGCACTCGCCAAATTCATGGCAGCCTCTCACTACACATACAACATGCTGAAGATGCCAGGCCCGAGAAGTGTCATCTCTGTCCCTGGCGACAAGAAGGATGCTCTTATCTGCGCCGACAAGATCTACCGGGAAGCGACAACCGCAACAGATCGCAAGTCACTTGCCGTTGAAGCTCCTGGGGGGAAGAAGAAGACCAGTCCGACAAGAGTTCTAGTGCCCACTCCGGCAAGCGCACCTCTTCGGAGTGCTGTGCTACCGTCGAGGACGCACCATCGAGCTCCACCGGCAAGTGTAAGAAGACAATGGCAGCTCCGCCAGAGACCAAGAAGGTGTCTGCCAAGGAGGACGGCACTGGTGGTACCTTCACCATCAGTGCCACTCTCGACCCTAAATAGGAAAGCGTGCTCGTTGCTTTCCTGCGGGCGAATGTCGACGTGTTTGCGTGGCAACCGTCTGACATCCCCGGTGTTCCCAGGAAAGTAATCGAGCACCATCTTGCCGTCTGTCCTCATGCGCGGCCCGTCAAGCAGAAGATCAGGAAACAAGCAGTGGAGCGCCAAGAATTCATCATAGAAGAAATCAAGAAATTGGAAGCAGCAGGCCTCGTTAGAGGAGTGCTCCATCCTACGTGGTTGGCCAATCCTGTAGTCGTGCGCAAGGCAAACGGGAAATGGAGGCTTTGTATCAACTTTACCGATGTCAATATAGCTTGTCCCAAAGACCCATTTCCCTTGCCGCGCATTGACCAGATTGTTGACTCCACGGCCGGATGTGACTTGCTTTCATTTCTTGACGCATACTCAGGATACCATCAGATCTTCATGGCAGAAGAGGATGAGGAGAAGACCGCATTCATCACTCCATGTGGCACATACTGTTTCAAACGGATGCCTTTCAGTTTAAAGAATGCTGGCTCAACATTTGCAAGGGTAGTCCATGTCGCTTTTTAACCACAAATACACAGAAATGTGGAAGCCTACATGGATGACATAGTGGTCAAGAGCAAGGACAAGGCGACTATGATTCAAGTTTTAGACGAAACCTTTGCAAATCTGCGCAAGATCAACCTCAAGCTTAACCCTGAGAAGTGTGTGTTTGGAGTCCCCTCCGGCAAGCTTCTCGGGTTCTTCGTGTCTCAGCGGGGAATTGAAGCCAACCCCGACAAGATCAAGGCCATTGAGGAGATTGAAGCCCCAAAGCGCGTCAAGGATGTATGAAGAATTGTCGGTTGCGTGGCTGCTCTCATAAGGTTTATCTCTAGGTCTGCTGAGAGCGCGCTGCCATTTTTCAAAATATTGAAAAAGGAAGGTCCAATGAAATGGACTTCGGAAGCGAAGGCTGCGCTGCAAGACTTGAAGAGATATCTGTCCTCCACTCCAACACTTGTCGCACCTAAGCCACAAGAGAAGTTGCTGCTGTATCTAGCGGCAACCAATCAAGTGGTTAGTGCTGCGTTAGTAGCCGAGAGGGAGGCGGATGATGAGCCAGCAACCACGGCAGATGCATCCAGCGACAAGCAGGGGACTTCACCGACAAGCTCTTGTCCCGACAAAGAAGGATCTGCGCAGGCGCGTGAGGGGATACATAAGAGAATGGTGCAGCGCCCAGTTTACTTTGTCAGTTCCCTTCTACAACGGGCTAGGTCAAGGTACTCTGGTGTGCAGAAATTGCTTTTCGGCCTTCTCATGGCCTCGAGAAAGCTGCGCCATTACTTCCAAGCACATGAGATTACAGTTGTCACTCGTTTTCCGCTGAAGAGGATACTGCAGAATCCCGAAGCAACAGGCATGATTGTCGAGTGGGCACTGGAACTGTCAAGCTTTGGCCTCAAGTTTGAGAGCAGTTCAACTATCCAAAGCAGAGCATTGGCAGAATTCATAGCAGAGTGGACGCCAACACCAGATGAAGAAATTCCAGAAACGAGCATCCCCGTCAAGGAAGCAAGCAAAGAGTGGCTGATGTACTTTGATGGTGCCTTCTCTCTGCAAGGCGCCGGTGCGGGCGTGCTACTTGTTGCACCCACCGGAGAGCACCTCAAGTACGTAGTCCAGATGCACTTTCCCAAGGAGCAAGCAACGAACAATACCGCAGAGTATGAAGGTTTGCTTGCCGGTCTTAGGATCGCAGCAGACCTTGGGATCAAGAAGCTCATTGTCAAGGGTGACTCGCAGCTTATCGTCTGCCAAGTGAACAAGAATTATCGGAGTCCGTTGATGGAAGCCTACGTTGATGAAGTGAGAAAGCTAGAAGAGCACTTTGACGGCCTACAGATGGAGCATGTTCCAAGAGATCAGAACGACATTGCCGATGGCCTGTCGAAGTGCACCGCACTTAAGTTACCTGTGGAACAAGGGATCTTTGTGCTCAAACTGAATCAACCATCTGTAACGCCATCAACTGGACAGAGCAAGAAGAGGAAGTTAATTTCTGGTGACTATTTTCCGGCAGAGCTCCCCGAAGCCGCCGCCAAGAAGGTCCCCAAAATCAACGCCAAGGGTGCTAAGGAGTAGTCTGCTCCGGCAAGCCCTAGGGTTTGTTCCGTTGAAGCAGACGCTCCCGACAAGTTTCGCTCCGGCAAGCTTGCCGGGGAACGTCAAGCTCCGGCTGAGCCGCAGGTTCTCGCCGTAGAAGCGGATGTTCCCGCAGCAGCAGATGTGCCTTTAGTCCTTGTCATCGAGCCACAAGCTCCAACATGGGCACAGCAGATTGTCCGTTTCCTTCAGACAGGAGAACTTCCCGAGGAGCAAGAAGAAGCGGAAAGAGTAGCCCGGCAGTCAAGTATGTACCAGTTTGTCGACAACACACTGTACAGAAGAAGACTCAACGGTGTGAAATTGAAGTGTATTCACCGGGAAGACGGACAAAAGCTGTTGGCAGAGATACATGGAGGCATATGTGGTCACCACATTGGCGCAAGAGCACTTGCCGGCAAAGCCTTCCGGCAAGGTTTCTTTTGGCCGACAGCCCTCCAGGATGCAACTGCGCAAGTATACAAGTGTGAAGCGTGCCAGTTCCATTCCAAGTAGATACACCAGCCAGCTCAAGCTCTCCAGACGATCCCTTTATCCTGGCCATTTTCGGTCTGGGGGCTCGACATCCTCGGCCCCTTTCCCCGAGCTGTCGGGGGCTTTGAGTACTTGTACGTTGCAATCGACAAGTTCACAAAGTGGCCGGAAGTGGAAGCAGTGAGGAAGGTGATAGCACAGTCAGCAGTCAAGTTCTTCAGGTCGATTGTTTGCCACTTCAGGGTCCCTAACAGGATCATCACCGACAACGGCACACAATTCACGAGCCACACCTTCATGCAGTACATCCAAGATCTTAGCGCCAAGGTCTGCTTCGCTTCTGTTGCTCACCCGAGAAGCAACGGTCAAGCGGAGAGGGCAAATGCTGAAGTGCTGCGCGGGCTCAAGACCAGGACTTTCGACAGGCTGCGAGAGTGCGGAAAGAACTTGATTGAGGAGCTGCCGGTGGTTCTTTGGTCGATCAGAACGACGCCAAATCGAGCCACTGGCCAGACACCTTTCGCTCTAGTCTATGGAGCAGAGGCAGTTCTCCCCACGGAACTCGTATACGGGTCACCTCGAGTGCTCGCTTATGATGAGCTTGAGCAAGAGCAGCTGTGACAAGATGATGCGCTGCTCCTTGAGGAAGACCGTCTTCAGGCTGTGGTACGAGCTGCTCGCTACCAGCAAGCTTTGCGCCGCTACCATAACCGCAAAGTTAATGCCAGAAGTCTCGAGGAAGGCGACCTTGTTCTTCGGCGCGTTCAGTCCGCCAAGAATTCCAACAAGTTGACGCCGAAGTGGGAAGGCCCTTACCGGGTGAAACGAGTGACTAGGCCTGGCGCTGTCCGCCTTGAGACCGAAGATGGCATTCCAGTGAGCAACTCCTGGAATATTGAGCATCTTCGTAAGTTTTACCCGTAAGGCGCGGTTGTTGGAACCTGTTCCGGCAACCACCTTTTGTACAAGTCTTGCCGCTGTTGCATGTAATCCTTTGTACAAAGCCGGGCGCAGACCCCGTGCATAAGTAAAACTCATGTGCTCTGCACATCTTGTCAATTTCATGCTTTCTATTTTTTGCATGTGTTATCTGACACTTTGTGCAACAATAACGAGCCATAAGGCTCCATATCTTTATTTTCTCTTCTTTCTTTTTCTCAAGGAAAGGAAGGTTCCCTCGCCCACAAGTTTGCCGGGGGGAAAGGAGAAGATAATGGTGTGGACCAGGCGTCGTTCAAGAAAGTTTCACCTTACCGGGAAGCAAACGACATAAAAGCTAAGTTGCCAAAGTTTGAACAATCAGATTTAAAAAAAATTTAAGTTATCTTCCTCAAACGACCGTGCTTTGTATGGAAAACCTGTGCGCGGAGGAACCAACTCGTAGCTAGTTGCGCCCTTACTTTGTTTCGAGTCTGCTCAACAACTTAAGTGAGCTACGACTAGTTGCGACGAGGTTTCTTGTCGGTAGCGGCGCCGCCAGCAGGCTGCTGACGTCCCGCACTCAGCGCTCGCGGCTAAGGTGCCTGCGCCGGCAAGTTCCCTAAAAGCGTAGGGCAAAACATACAAAGGAAGGAATCAAGTAAAGGAAATAACATAGCAATCGCTACCCAAAATAGAGTTATATTACAAGATAGCTTGTCGCAGCTCTAACAGATTGTTCTCATAACATGACCAGCAGCGACAAGAAAAGGAGAAAACGGGCGGCCTAATCTACGCGATCGCCCTCAACCCTCTTGATCCCACTCACCTTGTCAACAATGGGTGCGACAAGGGTCTTGAGCGCTTCCAGATCAGCATCCGGCGGCAGGGTCCTGAGGACGTTGGTGAGGTTGAGGCCCGGGTTGCGGAAGGCCACCTTCACCAACACCTTTTGAAGAGCTCCCGCGCAGATCTTGCGCGACTCGTCGGCCAGCTGCTTTGGGATCTTCTCCCGGAGTCGCTGGAGGGCCGTTGCCACGCCTTTGAAGAACAAAGTGAGCTTGGCGCTGGGTTGGAGGTTCTCATCGGAGGGATACCCAAGATCCTCCATCCCCAGCTGCGCCAGCTCCTTGTCGATGGCTGCGGCAACATCCACGAGACCCTCCATCCAGTGCTCCACATTCTCCCTAAAAGTGTTCTGGGCGGCAGCAGCACTCGCCAGCAGCGCCTCGTCGGCCTTGATCTTCTCCTTCAAGGCCACCTCCTGCTCCCTGGCGCCGTCCAGCGTCTTGGTCAAAGTAGTCAGCTTCAACTCAAGATCTGCGTTGGAGTCCTTGGCGGCGCTAAGCTCCTTGCCCCTCTCGGCGAGACGACCCTGCAGCTCGCCAAAGCTAGAGGCGTCCTTCTCACGCTCACGCTTGAGCGCAGCAAGCTCTTCACTGCTCGCCTTGAGATCGGCCTCCAGCTGCGCCACCTTGGTCTCCAGCTCCTTCTTGGCGGCCTCGGCAACTGCGGCAGCATCCTCTGCTTCCTTGAGAGCCCCGCCGAATGTTTGCTCGCGCTCAGCAAGCTCCTCCCCGTGGCTGTCAAGGCTGACCTTCCCCTGCGCCAGCTCGCCCTCCCGCGCAGACAACTTCTCGGCGGCAAGCCGCTGTTGCTCTTCAACTTCAGCCTTCTCAAGGAAGAAGGCTTTCTGCTCCTCGGCGAGTTGCTCCCGCTCCTCTGCCAGGGACCGGAGAGCTTCCTGGTTAAGACCCCGGAGCTCTTCCGCGCGCTTCTCGATGTCCGCTCCCGCCTTCGCGACAAGCGCTTCTCGGGATTCCAGCTTGGCCTACCGAGCACAGTAGAGCGACACCAGCTTCCGCAGCAGCCGCTCTTCCTTAGGCTCGCCGCTGCTGCTGCTCGGTGCATCAACCAGTGTCAGCCCAGCGGAGGCGAGCACCTCTCCATCCAGGATTTCTCCTTCGACCGGCGCCCTGGAGCTTGACTCCCAGGGGAGCTTGATGAAGACGCCATCGCCGGCCTTCAAATAGGCGCCTGGCTGGGGCTCTTCGGAGCCTGACACTGCGGCAGCGGCGGAGGGATCGGCGGTCGGCGTAGCACCTGGCGCTCCTGCGGCCTCAGGGCTGTTAGTGCAATCGCCAGACCCCTCGCCAGCTTTTGCGGCGGCAGCTTTGGCGGCCTCTTCGCCGGCGGGATCATCATCACCGGCTGCTTCTTCGGTGGCAGCGGCGTCGTCAGTATTGCCACGCACGTTCTCCTTGCCGGCGACCTCGGTCTCCATCGGCTCCGTGGAAGATGGGTCTGATGGCCGGAAAAGGGAGAAAAGTCAAGCAAATATCCAAAAAGAAGATCAAAAGAAGAAGAACCCAAGGGAAGTTTTCAAGCGAGAGGATTACCTGTACCGGGTTCTACAGTCATGGTCTCCGCCGTCGGGGGGCCGCTGGTGCTGTCCCTTGCCGGAGAACTCTCCCTTGCCGGAGACTTCTCCCTTGCCGGTGAACTCTCCCTTGCCGGAGAACGCTCCCTTGCCAGGGAACTCTCCCTTGGCGGCGTAGTCGAAGCAGATGGCATGTCGGGGGCGGCCTCCGGGCGCTCCTGGTGAGGTTGCTCTGCTCCTACACAAACCAATAGTCAAATGTCAGCAAAGAAAGAGCACCCATGCACGCCTAACAGTGAGAAGTAAACCATATAATTACGCTGGGGGCTGCTTTGGGGAATAGTTGCCAGGTCCGGCAAGGTGGTCTCGGACACACCCCCTGCTGTCGCGGTGGGCTCGTCCTCGATGACAATCACTGGGACCTTGGCTCTCTTCGCCGCTCTCTGGGCCAGAGTCCTGAAAAGGAATGAGTTCGGAGTAAAGCAAATCAGATACAAGACAAAACAGCAAGAATTGTAGAACTACAAGTACATCAAAGAATCTTACTCTTCTTCTTCCTCGTCGGAGCTGAGCGCGGAGAAGTCGAAGCTCGGCTCACCTCCGGCGCATCGAGGCGGAGGAGTAGTTTCCCTTGGCCGCTTGGCGGGGGCAGTGGCGGTGGTCCGAGACGACCCCGCTCCGGCCGCCGCCGTGGCGTGAGAAGCAGTAGGAGCAGAAGCGGTGGTCCGGGAGGACCCCGCTCCAGTTGCCGCAGCGGCGTGAGGTGCTCCCGCGGCAACAGTGCTTGCCACGGTGGAGCGTGTCCTGCGGCGCGGCGGCTGTTGACTCGTCTGCCGCTCCGCTACGTCCCCGGCCTTGCGGAGACGCCTTCTTGGTGGAGCTGGGGGCTCTGCTTGCGGCGAGCTGTCTGAAGATGACGAGGAAGAGGAGTTGATCTCCAATGAGCCACCCGTATCCTCGGCGGGCTCTCTCGACTCGACATCAGGCCTGGCAAGCCCTCCCTCGCCGGCGAGCCCCTCTCGCTCGGCAAGGCTTGCCGCCTCTACTGCCTGTGCCTCCTCCACGGTGAATCCAAACTCGCCCGCGGCAGCGGCTGCCGCCGCCTCTTCCAGCCTAGTGGCGATGTGCTTCATCTCCTCATCGGTGGTGTCGCGAGTAAGGCTTCTCTGTTCATCGGAGCGGATCGTCACTTCTACCAGGCCGTCAAAGAACTCCTGCACGACGTCGTCTGCAGGCTCTTGCCAAGTTGGGACAATTCCATGCGAATCGCACAGCGGCATCATTGCACGGATGCGGTCGAGCGAGGAGTTGTTGCATAGTGGAACGACACCCTTCGGCAACCTGAACACTTCGGGATGTTGAGGGTCGTACTTGAACAGCTCCTGGAGCATCGCGTTAAGTTCCAGGACAGTGAGGTTGAAGTTGAGGCCCGGGCGCAGCCTCATGATGTCCGCTGCATTCTTGAACTCCCAGGCGGGTCTCCTCCTCTCCTGCAGGGGAGCGATGCGGCGGCGAAGAAAATCTGCGCCAACGGCGCCTACGGTGAGCCCAGCAAGCCTGAGGCGTTGGATCCGGGTGACGGCAATGTTCAGCCTATCGTCTTCCGGGGCCACGTTGCTCCAATCACTGCCGCGCGTTACTGGGGCTTGGCGCCGGGCGGTAAACGGCTGCGGGTTCTCCTCGACAATCCAGCACCAGTCTGCTCTCCATTCCTCCCACTTGCTGCGAAGCTCTCCCTCCATATAAGCTTCCTTCTTGTTGGCTCTCGAGATCCAGGCGATTCCGCCGGATAAAGGCTCTCCTTTCTCAACTCGGGGCATAAAGAAGTGGCGAAAAAGAGCTACATTTGGATAGACTCCGACAAAGTTTTTGCAGAGATGTGCGAAAACTGCCATGGTCAGAACGGCATTGGGGGTGAAGTCAAGGAGGCGGAACCCGTAGGTGTTCATAATGTCGCAGAAAAACTCAGAGAAAGGCGGGCAGAGCCCGCAGTAGAAGAACAACACGAAGAAGGAATATCCATTTGGAGCCAGTTTCCAAGCGACGGCTGGGAGTACCTTCGTGCGCGGATGCGCTCACGTCTCCGTCGACCAGAAGAGGTAGTAATACTCCCTCAGCTCCTCTGCGGCGAGCTTGGGGGGGAAGATTGCCCGCTCCTTTCGCAGCGCCGCGAGCCGCTGCGCCTCGGCCGACTTCACGACCTTCACCTTGTCGGCTTTCGGAGCCATGGCGGAGGTGGTGGGGGAGATCGACGGCATTGGTGGTGCTGGTGGCGATGGGGGGCGGAGCGCTGCTCTCTTTCAGCTTTGGGAAGAAGGGGGAGCGGCGGAGGTTTTTGAGATTGGAGTAGCAACCGGCGGAATGGGCGAACTGCCCCTGTTTCCCCTGCTTATAAAGAGGAAGGGACGGACGTTCCGCCTTTCTGAATAAATAAACCACCCACGACCTCTCCCACGACGACGCATTCGACGCGTGCCGTTCGGGGAGGGCGCGGTGGATACGGAGTGAGATACGGCGTAATCCAGGCCGTGCGTGCCCGTGCCCTGTTTTGGGCCTGGCCCAACAGCGCTCGGCACCGTGTGTGGCCCAGGCCCGGGGGCTCCTGTCGGTGTACTAGAGTAGGGGTACCCTAGTATCCCGAACTTGTGCACGGGCAGTCGCAGCACCCTGCGGCAAGGCTTGCCGGGTGACCGCCAAGATCCTCCGTGGTTCCTTTGGAGCCATTCAAGAACAAAGTATTCAAGCCAAGGAGACAAGGCCCCGGCAAGAGGAGCTTGCCGGGAAGGCCAACCAAGGCATCTCAAGGAACTTGCCGCGACGCGCCACGCGTCCCGGCAAGGCCCGGTGAGCGACAAGCTTCCGGACGCGACAAGACAACGACCGCGGCAAGGCACTTGCCGCGGCAAGCAACCACTCTGTACCCGCGCTCCAGCACATCCACCAACGTGTCGCTCTGGGACCTTTCGAGGCACACGTGGCAGGAGGCTGTGCAGCCAGCGGTGCACGGTGGCAAGCGGCACTGACAAGATTGCCATCGTGGCAAGCGGTGGCGTACCTGACGGTCCCTTTCTGCACTATTTGGGCGATGCAGACGGGCATTTAATGCCTTTGTCCCCTGCCGTCAGGGTTAGGTATAATACACTATACAGGTAGTTGTACCAACCGCAACACCTTTCCATTTTTACCCTTGTCTACGTTGCCACCTGTCGGTGACCCCTTGAGCATATAAAAGGAGGCCCATGCACAACATAAAGGGGGGTTCGAGGGAGAAGAACACTCACGCTCGGTCTCGTTAGTTGCTGGTGTGTACTGTAGCACTCAGCGCTCCCGAGCAAGAACTCAATACAAACCACAAAGTAGGAGTAGGGTTTTACGCATCCGTGCGGCCCGAACCTGGGTAAACTGCTCGTGTGCTTCGCCTCGATCTGCTCTTCGCGCGACCTCCGCCCCCCGCCGAACCAAAAGGGGCTCGGTCCGCCGGTCCCATAGGTGTTCGAGGATCAGTTTCCCCGACACATAGGAAGTGGGTTAGACTTAAATGTGCTAGTCATATTCTTCATGATGCTCTCTTTATGTTATCTTTTATGTGAGCATCATTGAAATCATCATGCCTAGCTAGGGGCGTTAAACGATAGCGCTTGTTGGGAGGCAACCCAATTTTATTTTAGTTTCTTGCTTTTTGTTTCTTTTTAGTAATATATAATACATCTAGCTTCTGTTTAGATGTGGTTTTGTGTTTTAATTAGTGTTTGTGCCAAGTAGAACATTTGGGAAGACTTGGGTGAAGTCTTTATGATCATGCTGTAAAAAACAGAAACTTTAGCGCTCACGAGATTAGCTAAAACTTTTTACTGGAGAGTTCTATTTAGTTGATTCTTTTTGCAGATGATTACTAGACAAATTCCTCAGGTACACCAATTTATTTTAGAATTTTTGGAGCTCCAGAAGTATACGTTTGATACAGATTATTACAGGCTGTTCTGTTTTTGATAGATTATGTTTTCATTGTGTTGCTTGCTTATTTTGATGAATCTATGGCTAGTAAAAAAGTTTATAAACCATAGAGAAGTTTCAATACAGTAGGTTTAACACCAATATAAATAAAGAATGAGTTCATTACAGTACCTTGGAGTGGTGTTTTGTTTCCTTTCGCTAACGGAGCTTACGAGTTTTCTGTTGAGTTTTGTGTTGTGAAGTTTTCAAGTTTTGGGTAAAGATTCGATGGACTATGGAATAAGGAGTGGAAAGAGCCTAAGCTTGGGGATGCCCAAGGCACCCCAAGGTAATATTCAAGGACAACCAAGAGCCTAAGCTTGGGGATGCCCCGGAAGGCATCCCCTCTTTCGTCTTCGTTCATCGGTAACTTTACTTGGAGCTATATTTTTATTCACCACATGATATGTGTTTTGCTTGGAGCGTCATTTTATTTTATTTTGTTTTGCTTGCTGTTTGAATAAAGTACCAAGATATGAAATTCTTAAATGTTAGAGAGTCTTCACATAGTTGCATAATTATTCGAATACTCATTGATCTTCACTTATATCTTTCGGAGTAGTTTGTTGTTTGCTCTAGTACTTCACTTATATCTTTTAGAGCACGGTGGTGGTTTTATTCAATAGAAATATTGATCTCTCATGCTTCACTTATATTATTTTGAGAGTCTTAAAACAGCATGGCAATTTTCTTTAATTATATTTTTATGAGAAGTTCATACTTGATAATCGTTTTGAGATATAAAGGTGGTAATATTATAGTTGTGCTAGTTGAGTAATTGCGAAATTGAGAAATAATTTTGTTGAAGTTTGTGAATCCCGTAGCATGCACGTATGGTGAACCGTTATGTAACGAAGTCGGAGCATGAGGTGTTTATTGATTGTCCTCCTTATGAGTGGCGGTCGGGGACGAGCGATGGTCTTTTCCTACCAATCTATCCCCCTAGGAGCATGCGTAGTAGTACTTTGCTTCGAGGGCAAGTAAACTTTTGCAGTAAGTATATGAGTTCTTTATGACTAATGTGATTCCATGGATTATACGCACACTTACCTTTCCACAATTTTCTAGCCTCTACGGCAAGCGTCTAAATAGCGTCCGCTACCTCCGCTATTGCGGCCGCAATAGCGGTAGCGTCACCCTGCCGCTATTAGTTTAAGGTTGCATTAGAAAATAGCATGTTGTCATGATGCGGGCACAATATCACTTGTTTGACCGCTATATCGTCCGCTATCCGCAATATCGCCCGCTATATGAGTCATTGTTATTCTGTTGTGTAATCTATTTTGGTAAATGTGTCTTGCTTGCATGGTTCCACAACGAAATATTGTTCAATTATAGTTTTTATTCTTATATAAATGATGATTTCTCAAATTAAGTGTCATATTTTTTGTCAATGGCCTAGAAATATACACAACAATCTCAAATTTATGAGTGTTTTTTAAAAATTGGCTATGTGGACATAGCGCCCGCAATATCACCCGCTATCAGCATTCCGCTACGTGGACCCTAATCCGCGACCAGTCCGTTGTCCGCTATTTAAAAGCTTTCTCTACGGTACCGTGCATGTCCCTTTCTCACCTTGAGAGTTGGTGCACACTTCGCCGGTGCATCCAAACCCCGTGATATGATACGCTCTATCACACATGAACCTCCTTATATCTTCTTCAAAACAGCCACCATACCTACCTATTATGACATTTCCATAGCCATTCCGAGATATATTGTCATGCAACTTTCCACCGTTTCATTTATCATTACACGCTCCATCATTGTCATATTGCTTTGCATGATCATGTAGTTGACATCGTATTTGTGGCAAAGCCACTGTTCATAATTCTTTCATACATGTCACTCTTGATTCATTGCATATCCCGGTACACTGCCGGAGGCATTCACATAGAGTCATATCTTGTTCTAAGTATCGAGTTGTAATTCATGAGTTGTAAGTAAATAAAAGTGTGATGATCATCATTATTAGAGCATTGTCCCATGTGAGGAAAGGATGATGGAGACTATGATTACCCCACAAGTTGGGATGAGATTCCAGACTAAATGAAAATAAAAAATAAAAAAAGAGGCCAAAAAAAGAGAGAGAAAAGGCCCAACAAAAAAAGGAAAAAAATGAGAGAAAAAGAGAGAAGGGACAATGTTACTATCTTTTTACCACACTTGTGCTTCAAAGTAGCACCATGATCTTTATGATAGAGAGTCTCTCATTTTGTCACTTTCATATACTAGTGGCAAATTTTGTTATAGAACTTGGCTTGTATATTCCAGTGATGGGATTCCTCAAATGACCGAGGTCTTCGTGAGCAAGCAAGTTGGATGCACACCCACTCAGTTTCTTTTGTTGAGCTTTCATATACTTATAGCTCTAGTGCATCCGTTGCATGGCAATCCCTACTCCTCGCATTAACATCAATTGATGGGCATTTCCATAGCCCGTTGATTAGCATCGTTGATGTGAGACTTTCTCCTTTTTTGTCTTCCCTTATAACCCCTACCATTATACCACACTCCACCATAGTGCTATATCCATGGCTTACGCTCATGTATTGCGTAAGGGTTGAATATCGTGGTAACGGGCCCTGGAGCGTGTGTCCTTAGTGTCGCTGCTTTGTTTCTCCCTTTCGTCACGTGTAACGTGTTTACTGTTTTGATTTCTAGTGGGAATTTCTTCTGTTCCCCAGTTCTTTGCTTGCGAGGCTCGTCCTCGTCTTCACTGGTGTATCCAGCCCCTTGTGTTCGGCGTTGAGTTTGCCGGACTGCTTGAAGACCCAACATTCTCTACGGGTGTGATTGGCGGGTTTGTCGGGGGTGCTATGGATTTGACATATTTTGTCCAAAATCGGCTGGACAGTTCGTCCCCGTTGCCTTTAGGGGCCGGCTTTTGCTGATCTGACCGAGAGCTTTTGAATCCGGCATTTAGCGCCGTGCTCTTCGGACTATCATCTTTATTCTGGCTCTTGTTTTTGCTGCATCGTGGCTTCCGTTTCCGTCCCTAACTTCGGATGTACTTGGGTCACTGGTGCTGCATCGAGCCAACCAGTTGTCCTCGCCCGCGCAAAAGCGGGTCATTAGGCTTGTTAATGCAGCCATTGTTCTCGGCTTTTCTTGGCCGAGGTGTCTGGCAAGCCATTCGTCTCGGACGCTATGTTTGAAAGTTGCTAAGGCTTCGGCGTCCGGACAGTCCACTATTTGGTTCTTTTTAGTGAGGAACCTATTCCAGAGCTTTCGAGCTGACTCTCCGGGCTGTTGAGTTATATGACTTAAATCGTCTGCATCTGGTGGTCGGACATAGGTCCCTTGAAAATTTGCCCGAAAGGCGTTCTCGAGCTCTTCCCAACTTCTAATAGTGTTTTCGGGGAGGCTTTTAAGCCAGTGCCGGGCTGGCCCTTTGAGCTTGAGGGGTAAGTATTTGATGGCATGGAGATCATCTCCCCTCGCCATGTGGATATGGAGGATGTAGTCCTCGATCCAGACCCCAGGTCTGTCGTTCCGTCGTATGCCTCTATGTTTACGGGTTTGAATCCCTCTAGAAATTCATGGTCCAGCACCTCATCGGTGAAACATAAGGGGTGTGCGGCACCCCTGTATTTGGGTGTACCATGGTGTTCAGATGTTTGTTGTGTTGTATTGCACGCTGTAGCGCGCTTTCTTGGCCCATAGATGGATCTGGTTGGGCCGTCCTTTTGATGCGAGTCTTCGCGTGGATCGCCTACTGGCTTATTTGCGGCGTCATTTGCCGCTTTGTGTCCGCCACGAGGTCGTCTATCCGACCGGATGGCTATTTTGTTTTTTGACTGCGGGGGCTCCAGGGCCTCATTGTCGAATTCAGGTACTAGCTTTCGCTTCGGGTAGCTCTTTGTGTGGCGACTGCTGCCATACTTTTCTGCGGTGTTGAGTACCTTACTCCATCTGATTCTAAGTGTGTCTTGTGCAGCCTTGAGCTTTTGCTTCTGCTTTTTCAGACTTCGCGCAGTGGCGACAAGCCTTTGATGGATATGCTTCTGCTCCAGGAACTTGTTTGGCGTGATGTCATCCGGACTGTTATCCTCGCCAGAGGCGGGTTGTTCGGTTTGATATTCCGTATTGCCATGGTCGGACGGTGGTTCAATGCCGTGTTCGTCATTCACTGGCTTACCCTGCTCTATCGCAAGGTCTGTATGATCGCTGTTTCTTCCGAGGCGGGATTTTGAGCGGCGCTTACGCCGCCGCCTTGATTGCTTCTCGAGGGATCGATCCTTCGCTGCGTCCTTTGGTGCCTCGTCGTCGTTTTCTTTAGGTGTGTCCACCATGCATACATCATATGTAGAGGTGGCTATCCAGTGCCCTGTGGGCAGTGGTTCCTGTTCGTCTCCTGCATCGTCGTCCATACCGTCGATGTCTTCGGAGTCGAAGTCGAGCATGTCGGTCAGATCGTCGACAGTGGCTATTAAGTGGGTGGTGGGTGGGTGGCGAATTTCTTCGTCATCCGCATCCCAGTCCTGCCGGACATAGTTCGGCCAGGATTCTCCTGACAAGGAGAGAGAGCTTAGCGAGCTCAGTATATCGCCGAAGGGCGAGTGCTAAAAAATGTCCGCAAAGGTGAACTCCATGATCGGTGCCCAGTCGGATTCGACAGGCACGGGCGCAGGCGGTTGGGAGTCCGTGGCCGGAGAGGAATCCGGTAGTTTGGCGTCACGACTCTCATGAAGGGTAAGGTCGATATTCGGCTCGATTTCCTTTGAGAGTGCGGCCTCCGTGGTGGGGTCTATCCCCCCGTCCGTGGATGGCGCACTTGGCTCCGAACTGAGGGCCGGAGCGGTCGCAGGTGCGATCTCCTGAACGCCTTCCGATGGAAGAGCTAAATCATGCTCATCGTGGCCCTGCGGCGTAATCGGCAATGGCTCGAATCCATCGAAGATCAAATCCCCGCGGATATCGGCCGTATAGTTTAGGCTTCCAAACCCGACCTGGTGGCCAGGGGCGTAACTTTCAATCTGCTCCAGATGGCCAAGCGATTTGGCCCACAGTGCAAAGCCGCCGAATACAAAGATCTGTCTGGAGAGAAATGTCTCACCCAGGACCGCATCGCTATCGATGATCGAAGGAGCCATCCAGCCTGACAGCGACGACACAGAGGAACTCTCAATGAAAGCACCAATGTCGGTGTCAAAACAGGCGGATCTCGGGTAGGGGGTCCCGAACTGTGCGTCTAGGCGGATGGTAACAGGAGACAAGGGACACGATGTTTTTACCCAGGTTCGGGCCCTCTCGATGGAGGTAAAGCCATACTTCCTGCTTGATTGATCTTGATGATATGAGTATTACAAGAGTTGATCTACCACGAGATCGGAGAGGCTAAACCCTAGAAGCTAGCCTATGGTATGATTGTTGTTGTGCTACGGACTAAACCCTCCGGTTTATATATACACCCGAGGGGCTAGGGTTACATAGAGTCAGTTACAATGGGAGGAGATCTTCATATCTGTATCCCCAAGCTTGCCTTCCACGCCAAGGAGAGTCCCATCCGGACACGGGACGAAGTCTTCAATCTTTTATCTTCATAGTCCAACAATCCGGCCAAAGGATATAGTCCGGCTGTCCGGATACCCCCTAATCCAGGACTCCCTCAGGGAGAACCAAACTCATCTAAGACTAAATTATGTTTGCAAAAGGCCGATACTTGTGAAATGCGATCATATTTGGTTGCAATTCTATTTAGACAAAAAACACCTCATGATAAAGGTTTATAAAATTCTAGCCCGCACATCGTGTGGGCCACTTTCCTAGTTTTATGAAAGACACCATGAATAAAGTGTGAACCACCATCAGTCATTAGATATCTAGGGACTCCAAACCTCGGAAAAATAACTTCCTTAAGCATCTTAATAGAGGTGTTATGGTCAGCACTACTAGTTGGAGTAGCTTCTACCCACTTAGTAACGTAATCAACAACAACTAAAATATGTGTATACCCACTAGAGGAAGGAAACGGTCCCATATAATCAAAGCCCCAAACATCAAATGGTTCAATAACAAGTGAATAATTCATAGGCATTTCTTGACGTCTACTAATATTACAAATTCTTTGACATCCATCACAAGACAAGAAAAACTTACGGGCATCTTTGAAAAGAGTAGGCCAATAAAAACGGGATTGCAATACCTTATGCGCAATTCTATCTCCAGCGTGGTGTCCGCCATAAGCTTCGGAGTGACACTTGCGTAGGATCTGTTCCTGTTTATGCTCAGGTACACAACATCTAATAACACCATCTACTCCTTCTTTATAAAGGTGTGGGTCATCCCAGAAGTAATGTCTTAAATCATAGAAAAACTTTTTTTTGCTGGTATGTGAAACTAGGTGGTATAACTTTACAAAAATGTAATTAGCATAATCAGCATACCATGGAGCAGTACGAGAAGCATTTATCTTATATTTACTAATTGGAGGCACCTTTCATGATCTCTCATTAATCCACACCATCAAAATTAATTAAACCGTTAGATTGTAAAATATACGATCAGGATCAAAGGAAAACTTGCGTAATGCAAATGATCCCGTCCTACCAAAAAAAGGGATCTTGCACGTGTCCAACATTAGTAAAACAACACAAGTAAACCCTCACGAAAAAAAGTCCTCACGTGAAAAGAAAAGTGAAAAACCTCCACCTATTCCCGAAAATTAAGAAGGAAAGCCTATAAAAACGAATATGATCCCGTTCTATAAAAACACGCATCTGATACGAGACCTTTTTTTTAGAATAACATCAGTCCCAAATTAGTGAAACCAATCAAGGAGCGCCTGTAAAAAAAACTAGGAGATTCTCACGTCAAAAAAAGAAAGCCTCCACGTGTTACCATAAGTTGTCAAAAAAAAGGAAAGCGTCCACGTGTTCCCGTATGTGTTTTTTTACCTCCCGTTGCCATAAGTTAAGAAAGAAAAGCCTATAAAAATGACTATGATCCTGTTATATAAAAAACGTATCTAACATGAGTCCATTTTTTCAGAATAACACGAGTCCCGGGTTAGTGAAACTAAACAAGAAAAGCCTAACGTAAAAAAAACTAGGAGATCCTCACGTCAAAAAAAAAAGGAAAGCCTCCACCCGTTGCCATAATTTTTTTTTACCTGCCCGTTGCCATAAGTTAAGAAAGGGAAGCCTATAAAAACGCATCTGATACATCCAATATTATAGTAAAACAAAAAAAGGAAAGCATCACCTGGAAAAAACAAGGAAATCCTCACATCAAAAGAAAAAAAAGGAAAGCCTCCATCCATTCCCATAAATTAAGAAGGAAAGCCTCTGTTAAAATGTCCAACATTAAAATGTTTTCTAAAAATACAGAGATGAAAGGGAATGAAAAAAAACAAGAGATATACAATAGCCTTAACTGTATTGAAGCGTTTCTACTCCGGTGCTCCCCCCTGGGCTGAACGCGAGGTGTAAAAGCACATCGGCGGCCAGGATGAACCAAAAATGGTTCATAACGAGGGGCACGATCGTCTTTGTTGCCCCCGCGTATAGCCGTCGAGTAGCCCTGGGAGGCCCGTACGGGCCCGGTTAGATCGTATGCCTGGCCATATATGTATTTGTATACGGCGGCGTTTCGTTCACGCGTGCAGCCGCCCACGTGTAGGGCAGCACGTGTCACGGGTAGTTGCCAAAATTGTCCCATCATATAAATGTGGACGACAACCACCTCGGCCGCATCGCCCACCATTTCCCCCCACCGCATCGTCTCCCTCTCTCCACTCCCCACTCCCTTTCCACTCCAACCTCCTCATCTCCTTCTCCCCAACCGGATCCTCTCCATCACCATGGCGGACGCAGGAGGCGAGCGCCCCGATTGGGGCGCAGATCTGGTGGAGCAGGCGCGGCAGGTCGCTGCGGGCACGTTTGTGAGGGTACGTGCCGGCGTCCAGCGCGGTGCTCCCGCCGCTGCAGATCTGGAGAAGGTGGGGGTGGGCTGCAGTGGCCTAGTCCAGCCAGATGCGCCCGCTCTGGCGATCTCCGACGAGGTGCAGACGGTGGAGGCGGGATCTGGCGAGGCGTAGAAGGTGGAGGCGGGCTCTGACGAGGCGCACGAGGTGGAGAAGGTGGATGCCGGCTCCGGCGACTAGCAGGTGGAGCAGAAGGTATCTGCTTATCCCTTTTAGTTGGTAGTTTTTAGATTCTAGGGATTTTGGCCAGAAGTTTCTTGGGTTAGATTTGTTGGATGGAGGGTTTTCTCTGCATTAGGGTTTTTCTGTATTTGATTCGTGCAAGAATGGTGGGCCACATATGATTATTAGATTAGGTTAGAAGTAGCCGGATTGAGGGATGGTTTTTTTAGATGCTTATTAGATTAGTAGTGGAATTTTTGCTTGTGACAGCTAATTGTTCATCAGGAAAACTATCATCAATAGGTAGTGGGTCATCAAGAACATTCTCTAACCTAGACAAGTTGTCTTCAACGGGGTTCTCGGCTCCCTTTCTATCAATAATATGCAAATCAAATTCTTGTAGTAGGAGAACCCATCTAATAAGTCTAGGTTTAGCATCTTTCTTTTCCATAAGATATTTAATAGCAGCATGATCAGTGTGAACAGTTACTTTAGAGTCAACAATATAAGGTCTGAACTTATCACAAGCAAATACAACTGCTAAAAATTCTTTTTCAGTAGTAGCATAATTTATTTGGGCATTGTCTAGAGTTTTACTAGCATATTGGATAATATTTAATTTCTTATGAACTTTTGTCCTAGATCAACACCTACAGCATAATCACTAGCATCACACATAATTTGAAAGGGTAAATTCCAATCAAGAGGCTGAACAATAGGTGCAGAAATCAGAGCTTTCTTAAGTATTTCAAATGCTTCTACACAATCATCATCAAAGACAAAAGGAACATCTTTTTGTAAGAGATTAGTCAGAGGCCTAGAGATTTTTGATAAGTCTTTAATGAACCTCCTATAAAAACCGACATGGCCAAGGAAACTTCTTATACCTTTAATGTCCTTAGGACACGACATCTTTTCAATAGCATCAACTTTAGCTTTATCAACTTCAATACCTCTTTCAGAAATTTTATGCCCCAGGACAATACCTTCATTAACCATAAAGTGGCACTTCTCCCAATTCAAGACAAGATTAGTTTCTTCACATCTCTGCAAAACTCGATCAAGGTTGCTTAAGCAATCATCAAAAGAAGTTCCATACACGGAGAAATCATCCATGAAAACCTCAACAATCTTTTCACAAAAGTCAGAGAATATAGCAGTCATACATATTTGAAAGGTAGCAGGTGCATTGCATAAACCAAAAGGCATACGTCTATAAGAAACGGTACCGAAAGGGCAAGTAAAAGTGGTCTTTTCTTGATCCTCTTTTGACACAAGTATTTGAGATAAACCCGAATAACCATCTATAAAGCAAAAATGCGTATGTTTGGATAATCTTTCTAGCATTTGATCAATAAAAGGTAAAGGGTAATTATCCTTTTTAGTAGTTTTATTTAGTTTGCGGAAATTAATTACCATTCTATAACCTCTAACAATTCTTTGTGTGATCAATTCATCTTTATCATTAGGAACAATAGTAATACCTCCCTACTTAGGGACACAGTGGACATGACTTCCCCACTGACTATCAGCAACGGGATAAATTATACCTGCCTCCAGAAGCTTTAGTACTTCTTTTCTTACCACTTCTTCCATCTTAGGATTTAACCGTCGTTGGTGATCAACAATCGGTTTAGAGTCTTTCTCCAATTTTATTTTGTGTTGGCATAGACTGGGACTAATGCCCCTAAGATCATCAAGAGTATATCCAATAGCAGCATGGTGCTTCTTCAGATTTTTCAATAATTTCTCTTCTTCCCGCTCTGAAAGGTTAACACTAATAATAACATGATGTATCTTCTTTTCATCAAGGCAAGCATATTTAGGAGTATCAGGTAATGGTTTAAATTCAAACACGGGATCTCCCTTGGGTGGAGGAGGATCCCCTAGAATTTCAACAGGCAAGTTATGTTTCAAGATAGGTCCTTGTTTAAAGAATACTTCATCTATTTCCCTTCTTTCATTCATAAACATATCATTTTAATGGTCTAGTAAATATTGTTCTAAATGATCATTAGGAGGCACGGCAATAGAAGCAAGACCAATTAATAATTTCATCTTTACTAGGCAGTTCTTTATAATGGGGTTGTCTATGAAATTTAGCAAAATTAAAATCATGAGACATATCTCGTAAACCAACAGTAACCATATCTTTTCCGTAGTCTATATTAGCATTAACAATATTCAAGAAGGGTCTACCAAATATAATGGGACAAAAGTCATCTTGTGGGGAACCAAGAACAAGAAAATCAATAGGATACTTAACCTTTCCACACAAGACTTCAACATCCCTAACAATACCAACTGGTGAAATATTATCTCTATTTGCAAGCTTAATTGTAACATCAATTTCTTCTACAATATCATGCATAATTTCTTCTAACAATGTTCTCCTATTTTAACAGAAATAACCGGCATGCCAATAACTGGTGTATGTTTACCCTTAGTATCGGGTCTAGCAATTCTAGCATCTTCATTACAGAAATAAATAACATGCCCATCAATATTATTGGCTAAGAGATCTTTAACCATATAAATACTAGGTTCAACTTTAATTTGCTCAGAGGGTGTAGGTGTTATAGTATTACTCTTACGAACCACAGTTGAAGCTTTAGCATGATCCTTTATTCTAATAGGGAAAGGTGGTTTCTCAATATAAGCGGTAGGAACAATAGGATCAACATTATAAGTGATAGTCTTTTTTTCTACTTTAATAGGTTCAACTACTTTTACTTCAATGGGAGGATTATATTTAAACCACTTCTCCTTAGGGAGATCAACATGAGTAGTAAAGGATTCACCGGAAGAAGCTACTATCTCAGAGTCAAATCCATATTTACTGCTAAATTCACGGAAAACATCGGTATCCATAAAAGATTTAACACAATCAAACTTGGGTGTTATACCTGACTTCTTACCTTCGTCGAGATCCCAATCTTCAGAGTTGCGTTTAATTCTTTCCAATAAATCCCATTTGAATTCAATAGTCTTCATCACAAAAGAACCAGTACAAGAAGTATCGAGCATGGAGCGATTATTGAGAGAAAGCCGAGCATAAGGATTTTGAATAATAATTTCTCTTGAGAGCTGATGATTTGGGCATGAATATAACATTGAATTAAGCCTCCCCAAATCTTGAGCGATGCTTTCTCCATCGCGAGGCCAAAAATTATATATATAATTACGATCATGATGAACAAGATTCATAGGATAAACCTTCTGATGAAATTCCAATTTCAATCAGTTGTAGTTCCATGATCCCATATCATCACATAGCATAAACCATGTCAATGCATTTCCCTTCAATGATAAATGGAGAACCTTCGTCTTGATAACATCCTCGGGCATACCTGCAAGCTTAAATAATGCACAAACTTCATCCACATAGATTAGGTGAAAAACGGGATGTAATGTTCCATCTCCTGTAAAAGGATTAGCTAGCAGTTTCTCTATCATACCCGAAGGAATTTCAGAGTAAACATTTTCAGTAGGTTCAGTAGGTTGAGGAGCAACTCTTTGCTCTACTGGTCGGAGTGAATATACCCCGAACAAGCCCCTCAAAGGATTAGGTTCCATAGTAACAAGTGACAGTAAATTTCAGCACAGTACATAAGTTTTTCCTTACCAAATTCCACCTACCAAAGGCGCTTCACTCCCCGGCAACGGCGCCAGAAAAGAGTATTGATGACCCACAAGTATAGGGGATCTATCGTAGTCCTTTCGATAAGTAAGAGTGTCGAACCTAACGAGGAGCAGAAGGAAATGACAAGCAGTTTTCAGTAAGGTATTCTCTGCAAGCACTGAAATTATCTGTAACAAATAGTTTTGTGATAAGGTAATTTGTAACGGGTGACAAGTAATGAAAGTAAATAAGGTGCAGCAAGATGGCCCAATCCTTTTTGTAGCAAAGGACAAGCCTGGACAAACTCTTATATGAACGAAAACGCTCCTGAGGACACATGGGAATTATCGTCATTCTAGTTTTCATCACACTCATATGATTCGCGTTCGTTACTTTGATAATTTGATATGTGAGTGGACTGGTGCGTTGGTACTGCCCTTCCTTGGACAAGCATCCCACTTATGATTAACCCCTATTGCAAGCATCCGCAATTACAAAAGAAGTATTAAGGTAAACCTAACCAGTGCATGAAACAGATGGATCCAAATCAGCCCCTTACGAAGCAACGCATAAACTAGGGTTTAAGCTTCTGTCACTCTAGCAACCCATCATCTACTTATTACTTCCCAATGCCTTCCTCTAGGCCCAAACAATGGTGAAGAGTCATGTAGTCGACGTTCACATAACACCACTAGAGGAAAGACAACCACTAGTAGAAAACAGGGCTTTGGTTCGGGCCTGGCCAGCCCATTAGTCCTGGTTCTGCACGAACCGGGACCCATGGGGGGCATTCGTCCCGGTTCGTGAGCCCAGGGGGCCGGCCGGGGCCTCGTCGGCATTGGTCTCGGTTCATGTGCACCCATTTGTCCCGGTTCTAGGCACGAACCGGGACCAATGGGCCTCGCTCCTGGCCCATAGCCATTGGTCCCAGTTCGTGGCTCGAACTGGGACAAAAGGGGGAGCTTTAGTCCCAGTTCCAGCCATGAACCGGGACAAATGAGTTGCCTATATATACCCCATCGCTGCAGCAGAGCACTCCACAGTGCTCTGTTTTTTGCTGGCCGGCGAGGGGAGGGCATTTGGGTGCTCTAGCTCACCTCCTATGCACATGAGGTGCTCGATGAAATGCCCGAGCCACACTAGTTAAGCTTTCTCCTTTCGAAGCTCAACCTCCGAGCTCCATTTTTCCCGAGATTTTCTAGGTTTATATTAGCGGTCCGTCACGCCCCGTCACCGTCTTCACCGCCGTCGATCGCCCGCGCCAATCTTGTCGCCAGCATCACCGTGGTGAGCCTCTTGTTCTTATCTTCTTTCTGAAGAAAAAATTCTTACTTTACATAGATACTTGTCTAATATTCTTACTTTTGACACACATAATTATATATAATGCACACAGATGAACCGGCAATGGATGTATGGTGACAGACACACCTCCGAGTACATTAAGGGGTGCATGATTTTCTCGAAGTGGCTGAGGCAAACAAGCAGAATGGTATTATGTGTTGTCCATGCCCTAAATGTGGGAATACGAAGTCTTACTCTGACCGGAAAATCCTTCACACCCACCTGCTTTACAAGGGTTTCATGCCACACTATAATGTTTGGACGAGGCACGGAGAAATAGGGGTTATGATGGAAGACAGTGAAGAAGAAGATGACGATGAAAACTATGTGCCCCCTGAATACAGTGATGCTTCAACGGTGGAAGTTGATGAAGATCAAGAGGAACCAGACGATGTGCCCGATGATGTTGCAACGGGGGAAGCTACTGAAGATCAAGAGGAACCAGACGATGTGCTCGATGATGATGATCTCCGCCGGGTCATTGTCGATGCGAGGACGCAATGCGAAAGTCAAAAGGAGAAGTTGAAGTTCGATCTCATGTTAAAGGATCACAAAAAAGGGTTGCACCCCAATTGCGAAGATGGCAACACAAAGCTCGGTACCATTCTGGAATTGTTGCAGTGGAAGGCAGAGAATGCTGTGCCTGACAAAGGATTTGAGAAGCTACTGAAAATATTGAAGAAGAAGCTTCCAAAGGATAACGAATTGCCCGACAGTACATATGCAGCAAAGAAGGTCGTATGCCCTCTAGGATTGGAGGTGCAGAAGATACATGCATGCCCTAATGACTGCATCCTCTACCGCGGTGCGTACAAGGATTTGAACGCACGCCCGATATGCGATGCATTGCGGTATAAGATCAGACGAGATGACCCTGGTGATGTTGAGGGCGAGCCCCGCACACTACATGAATCAGCTACTTTGCCGTCTGCCAGGGTAGACGACAAAGGCATGGAAGGCGGACGGCAAAGGCCTTTTCCATCTGCCGCGGATGGCAAAATGCGCCGGCAAAGACAGGATCAGCAAAGACCTTCTTTGCCGTCTGCTTCCTGACGTGGACGGCAAAGGAGCCTTTGCCATCAGCGGCGGACGACAAAGAAAGCCAATGGCAATAAAGTCGCTGTTAGTCCGTTAGGTGGCTAACGGCAGTCTTTGCCGTCCGTGGCTGACGACAAAGAGCTTCAAGCCTTTTCCGTATGCCACTGTAGGCAAACTGACCAAATGGGCCAGCTGCCAGGGAACACAGGTGGTTGCCACGTGGCTTCTTTGCCATCCGTGGCGGACAGCAAAGAGCCCGTTGCCGTCGGTGGCAGACGGCAAAGAGCCTGCATTGCCTCTTTTTTCTTCTGTTTTTTCTTATACCTAACCTTTTTCACAGCAAATAGATGATACATATATATTTTTCACATGGCAAGTTCACAGCAAACATATGAGATATCCAACACATATAATTTCATCATACATGCATAGTTCCAGCAACCGTACATAGCAATTTCCACATACATGCATCCAACCATACATGTTACAATAGTGTCATCCTACCATACATAGTTCATCCAAACAAGCACTCCATCTATGCAAACTTCCGTAGAGCGAATGAATTCTGCAAAATGGGAAATAAGAAAGTTAGAAGAAGAAGAAGAAGAAGAAAATGAAGAAGAAGAAGAACATATGACATTTATGAGCTAATTTAGGTGAAATTGATCGTTTGTGAGCTAACATAGGTGAAATGGATCGTTTATGGGCTAACCTAGGTGAAATGGATCGCTTATGAGCTAACTTAGGTAAAATGCATCATTTTAGAGCTAACCTAGGTAAGATGGATCATTTTGGAGCTAACCTAGGTAAAATGGGTCATTTTAGGGCTAACTTGGGTAAAATGGATCATTTATGAGCTAAGTAAGGCAAAATGGGTCATTTTATAGCTAAGTTAGGTAAAACTAGTCAAGAGATGCACGGGCTAGTCATTTTGAGAAACCGTAAACAGTAATAGTGAAAAATTATTGAAGTATTGTTTATAATATTTGAACCACGGCATCAAATGCAGAAAAAACAATGAGATATTGTTTTGCATTGCTACTAAAAAGCAATGTAATATTATTTTCCATGATAACTTCAGGGGTAAAACCAAAATATTATTTTAATATTATGCACTTTCCTTATATGCTCTTCTAAATGCATATATGTTTTTTTAGCTGTATACCACACATCCCCTTCATTTTCTATGTGCTCCCTCACTGAGATTTGTTTTGTATAATTTCTGTTGCTATAGATCAATGATTCGATAAGTGATTTTCGCTTAGTTGAATAAGTGTGTTAGTTCTTGCATTAGATTCTTTTAAACACCATTTATTAGTTAATTGTCTAAGTACCACTCAAACTAATATGGCTGAAACTTTACACGTTAGTAGGAATCAATCTCCTACCATATTGTACTTTTAAAATAGTTTTCACTGTTTAAACTGTCACATACATATTTAACCTTCACTTGGTTTCAACTGGTTAGGTTCTCCAGATTTAATTGAATACACATGGGTATATTGTTGTAACACATGAGTAGGCTCTCGGATGATGCAATTGTACTCAACGCGAAGTTTGTAACACGTACGTATATGGAATTAAAGACGTACATACTGGTTATAGTGTCTGCTAATTATAGAAAACACCACTTTAGGTGAACAATACGCTATGGACATCCACATACGACCAAAAGAATGGTATTCTTATCATTGAATATGCACGTAGAAAAGTAGTTAAAAACGGTGGAAGAAAGCACGGTTATAGCTGTTCCATATCATAAATTAGCGACCTACAAAGTTGTAAAGAAAATTTAAAATTACGAAATAGGAATTAACTTGACGGCAGATCTTTAGTGAAAGCTCAAACGAAAGTATGGTTGGAACCATATATACTACTAAAGTAGGACCATACGTCCAACAAAAATTGATATTGACAAATATAGACACCATTCTAATTTTGTAATTATCTCAATGAAGTTTTTCCTTCGAAATGCATCAAAATTAAGTTGTCACTTTTTTTCCACTTTACACGAAAGTTCAGTTTATCCGGCAGTATACATGTGTAATACAATTAATAGGATCCTCTGTGTGCTATTCAATTGTGAAACGGAGGAGTAATACAATTTTTTAGTAAATGAAATATAACGAACTGGAGCGAAAACATTGTTGTTTTAATTGTAAGAAGTACCGATGCGACTATTGTTGTTCTCTAGTGTTTAGATGCATAAATAAAAATCTAGCAACGTGAATTATTGGTCTTGATTCCTGATAATATATTAACAGCGTATCTGAAGAAAAAGAAGTGGTTTGTTGCTAACGGAACAGTACTGTAACAAACAAAGACAAAGTGATATATTCAATTCAAGAAAATCAAGAACTTCATAAGAACTAAGACTAACACATCATTATGTAAAGCTCTTTAGCTCCTATGCTTTTTATCATCCCAGTGCATTTTTTGTGATAAACAAACTCGGAGATCAATAATGCATCAGACAATTTGGACATGGAAAGAAGGGCTAACAATTCCTCAAAGATTGCTTTTGGTGCTGCTGAAACTCAACTTTTTTCATGCATTATTTTCTTGCTTTAACGCAAAGATAGATATATAGACGCTAAGGAAAAACAGAACAAAATAGATATATGTATGCTACTCGGACATGCCCTAACCTGGCGTTGTTGTGCCTATTTATAGCATCGTCCACCACCAGCCACTATTCCTCGCCACATCCTGCATGCCACTGTTTCGTCGTTGTTGCACCTCTTCCCTGCCCATCGCAGCACTGCTAGTCGCCATCTATTGCCCTTGTAGTAGTTGTCCGGTGCTCAGCTTTTCAAGTTGTGTGTCCGCATGTGTCCGCGTAGCATGCGTCGGTGTTACGGCCACGCGAACACTCTGGTACGTGGTCACCTGCTAATTAATTCCATCATTAGCCCTTGTGGATGGTACGGCTAATGGTGGACACCCCACGAACATGTCCACTTGCACCTTGACTTTCTATGCACCCACCATCGTGACTTCTGAGATGGTTTCGTCTACAGGACGAAATTAGATGCTAGATTTTACCATGACCAGAATATGGATGGGAGGAGACTCAATGCTACTATGCTAGGTTGTAGATGAAAGAATTAGGATACAAAGAGATGATGGATAAAATCGTACCATGTTTTTCTAGATCAAATACATTGGAGCTGAGATTGACTTCAAAGGAGAAGCTGCATCATGGTTTAGGGCTCAGATTCCAAGAAAAGGGGATGATCGAGGACAGATTGGATGGATACCTTTTTTAGATTAATTAATGCGGCTCGGTGGAGGAAGAGGTATAGGAGGGAGATGTTTTTTTTTCTAAGAGACATGCACGGGGGACATCCGGTCAGGACTCTTTGATGGAAATCATTACTGCTGTAGATAGTTAATTAGGGGATTGGACGGACAATTTGATTAGTTTGTGAGAATTAACGTGGTGACTCGGATGGTGCTTTCAAATAGTAAATATAAGATAAGATGGATCGTTTAAGAGCTAACTAAGGTAAAATGGATCATTTTAGAACTAACTTAGGTAAAATGGATTGTTTATGAGCTAACTAAGCTAATTATGCTATTTTTTTACATAAGTAAGCTAAGTACATGTCATTATTGAGCAAAACTAGTTAACTAAGGATATTAGAGGTAACTTTGGACATTTTGGAGGAAACAAAGCTAAGTATAGATCGTTTTAGAGCTAACTTAGGTAAAATGGATAGTTTTGAAGGTCAGTAAGCTTATTAAGTCATTTTGGAGGAAATAAAGCTAAGTCTAGGTCTTTATGCATTTGTTAAGCAAAACACTAGAGAAACTTACTGTGATCATGGAGGTGTGGGAGCGGGCTGGCTCGTGCCGGTAGCTGGAGAAGGATCGTGCGATGCTTGTCTGGAGTTACGCTGCACCAAAGATCATTTCCATTGTCTCGTTAGCATGGTGACACTCAAATGTTAAGACTAGCAAGTAGTGTCCATTCAAATTAAACTCACCGTCGTCCCAGGAGAAACCTCTGGCATCGGCGGAGCGGTCTGACCGTATTTCTCGCACACAGACTGCACGTTTGGTTTTGACGACTCAGTCATACTAGATTGTAATGAGACGAACACCACATGAATGTTTTGGCTAATCAGCAGAAGAAACTTACCACAAGGAGCTCCTACATGGCCCTTGCCTGCATGTCATTCCGTGCCCTCTCCTCCTCCAACATCTTTGCCGTCCTCTCCTCCAACTCCCGCTGCCTCTCCGCCGCCTCCGACAGAAGTTTCTCCGTTCTATCTCTCTCACTCTGTATAGGAGCCTGCAACACCACTCCTCGTTAGCATTTGTAGTCATTGATGGAAGCGCACACAATGTATAACTAACCTTGAAGGCGAGATGGACTGGCCGTTCACGAGGCCTTATCTCAGGAGCGGATCTCGACTGGCGCGCCTTGATCTCCGGGAGAGTGCTAGGACAACGGATAAGTCCATCTCCAATGGCTATCGAGCTTGTCGTGGGAGGGTTGGTGAAGTTGTTTGCATCATCGAGGTCAGACGGAGAGAATGCCTTGACTTTCTTGTAGGAGGCAGTATGGGCCATGGCGTAGAGGTCGTACACCTCTGGCACCTTATCTGCCTTATTATAGTGTGCCTGAAAGAAAGAAAGAAAGTAAATTAGTAATTAAAGGGCTCAAGCTAGCATGATAAATGAATTGCATGCATCATGAAGCAAACCACATACCTAGTTCCTCCCGAACTGATATAAGTTGGAGCTGCCTTGATGGTGTGGCACACCTTCCATTTGGGCATGTTTGTCCTTGGCCGCGTTGTGGACGGCTAGCCATTCTTTTGAGCACCACTCATTGACCAACACCTCCCAACAATCCATCCGAACCCCAGACCATCTCGGAGGTGCCTAATTTAGCAACTAGAAACTTGAGCGCTACGGCTGTGAATTACTAAATGAAGGAAGTAAGTACAAGGCCTTAAGAATTACCTTCATGTACTGCTCCTTACCCAGGAACTTCTCGCGGCACGCCGGCTTGGGCTTCTTGATACCACGCAAGGCGTAGTAGTCTCGAACAGCCTGCACCCGAGCCTCGTGTCGTAAGTTCTGTAGTAGGCGCTTGCAGACGTTCTCGATAACATTTGCCGCCTCCTCCTCGAATCCCTCCTCACACCTGTAGAATGTCTGCAATCAAATGAGACAATATTGATTAGTACAATTAAGAACTAGATAGTTGAAGATTTTTTATTGTGTAAAGGAGAAATTACCCAAAACTTTCTGATCACCACGTCTGCCCTCGTGTCGCACAAGACACCGTCGATAATCTCACCCGGCGGGGCCGGGGCAGCCAAGTAGTGCTCCCAACTCAATCGAAGCTCTGGAAGCCGACCCTCACCAGGAAACGTGACAAACCCCGGGAAGTTTTGTCGTCAAAGCACTCCAAGGACGGAGTTGGGCCGACGGACCTTCTCATGGTGGTCCCAACCCTTGCAGCATGACAAGGCCAACGCATTAGATATTTGAAGAAACGTGAATACAGAAGGTACAAAAATATTAAATGCACTTATCTCTCCCATCAGGGAAAATCAACCACCTCTGCTCGCGGGTCGCCGGCATGGATGGGAGCCATGTACAACCACGCTGGTAGACGTAGCCCCCCTCCTCCTCAATATCAGCCTGCTCCCCACCATCATCAGCATGACCACTCGGCCCCTCAGGCTGATCTGCCCAGGTACTCCATCCAGACATGTGCTCGTCCGGGGTCTCGTGGGCCTAACTATCGAGGGTCGAAGGCCCGTGGACCTGAGGCTCATGGACCAGAGTCCGTGTAGCCTCCTCCTCGGACGAGTCCACCCTAGCAGCCACGTGCTCAGGTGAAAAAGATGGGGGTGGCGGTGAGGAAGGAACCCTAGCAGTCACCCTACCTCCTCTCCCGCGACCACGTGCTCCACCACCTCTCTCCTTCCCTCCCTTTCCTCGTCCCCTGCTGGGCACCGCGGTCGACGAAGAAGGGCCCGGCGGTGTCGACATACTGTCCAGCAACGCTCGGCGGATTTGTGCGTGTGGAATGGAAGACCTCCCACCACACGCCGACGAAGAAGGGGCCTCGGAGCGCTCTGGACCAGCTCCCACCATCTTTCAACACCTGACAGGACAAAGAGTAAATGAAATTAATACAACATAAAAAAATACCGACATGAATAATAATATCTGATGTTTTTCATAACAAAATCGAAAAATATATATGATGTTTAAATATACCCGATCAACACAATTATATATGATGTTTCTCATAACAAAATTGAAAAATATATGACCTAACTCATAATTCACAAATATATGACCCCGTCGGCCTCTGGTGTCGTGTCGGGGTCGCGGTGCCGTGTCGGGGTCGGGGTGTTGTTTCGGGGTCGGGGTGTCGTGGTGTCGGGGTCTG